>NC_027752.1:39941200-39941411 GCF_000695525.1 Brassica oleracea var. oleracea | reverse complement strand
TCTAAGGCTATGAACTCAGATTCCATGGTAGATCTGGCTAACACTGTTTGTTTGGTAGATTTCCATGATATTGCTGCTCCTCCTAGTGTAAAGACATATCCGCTCGTGGATTTTGAGTTTTCGGAGTCTGATATCCAGTTAGCATCACTGTATCCTTCTAAAACTGCTGGTTCTTTACCATAGTGAAGCCCAAAATCTTTGGTGTAGCGCA
>NC_027752.1:39928888-39937704 GCF_000695525.1 Brassica oleracea var. oleracea | reverse complement strand
AAATCGCAAACATCGTTGTGAGATAAGAACAAAACGTTTCGCGGAAATGCTAGAAAGCAAATCGCAAACACGGTTCCAAAACCCGTTTCTATTAATCGTTTATCAACCCGACTAAAGCTTTAAACATAAAGCGATTTTGAGTTAAGATTGTAAAAGCCGAAAAACCGGACTGACATAAATGATAGAATAAAAACCGGACGGACCGAGCCCGAGCCAGCCGGACGGCGGCGGCGGCGCGCGCGTGGGGAGCTCTCTCTTCCTCTGAGCTGTTTAACCTCTCATGTCATAAAGACATATATATACTCCTCAAAATCAACTCTCCCAACCAATGTGGGATGTTGTTAACTTCATTTCATTAAAACCAACAAGGCTTTTTATAAGAACCCATAGGCCCATTTATTTTCACATTTTGCCATATATTATTTGAGCCATTACGCTTAATAATTAGGCCCAACAATGTCATCACCACATCCATATATATTTAGATCCCAAGAATATCAGCAGATTATCCATATCTCTCATTCTCTTTCCTGGGAAATAAAAATGGAAACATCAGCTGCGTCCGTTACAGTTTCAGTAGCTATAGTTGCTGTGTTGTGGTGGGTATGGAGAACCTTAAACTGGGTTTGGTTTAAACCAAAGATGCTTGAAAGTTACCTGAGAAGACAAGGCCTTTCCGGCAGTCCTTACAAGCCACTCGTTGGTGATGTGAGAAGGGATTATAACATGTCAATGGAGGCAAGGTCCAAACCCATCAAAATAACGGATGATATCATCCCACGTGTTGTGCCTTTCCCTTCGCACATGCTCAAGACTTACGGTATGTTTCTTGATTCCCATCTGCAGAGTACATGGTCTAGACAAGAGCTTTTCAAGTTTTGTATTCACTATGTGGGTGTAACAGGAAGGACATTCTTTACATGGCGTGGACCTATACCAACCATCACCATTACGGATCCTGAGCAAATCAAGGAAGTGTTCAACAAAATATATGATTTCCAGAAGCCACATTCATTCCCTTTGAGCAGACTCATAGCCACTGGGCTGTTTAGTTATGATGGTGATAAATGGGCTAAACACCGAAGAATCATCAACCCTGCCTTCCACCTTGAGAAGATCAAGGTTTTGCCTTCATTTAGGTTTTGATTGCTTTGTGTTAGGATCTAACATGGTATCATAAGTTATATTCTTTTTTTCCTAATTGTTACATGGAAATATATTCTAGGCGATTTATTAATCTCATAGATAACAATTTGGCTGACACAATTTTGTGACACTTGTGCTTCTATGTACAGAATATGATACCTGCTTTTCACCAGAGCTGCAGCGAGGTTGTTGGCAAATGGAACAGTATAGTCTCGGACAAAGGGTCATCTTGTGAGGTGGACGTTTGGCCTTGGCTTACTAGTATGACTGCTGATGTGATCTCTCGTACTGCTTTTGGCAGCAGCTATAAAGAAGGGCAGAGGATATTTGAGCTCCAAGCAGAACTAGCACAGCACCTTTCACAAGCTTTTAGGAGAATTTTCATCCCTGGATACAGGTAATAAAACCTACTTCAATCATGGTCTGACCATGTAATCTCTATTAGGAGACATAAACCATGTTGTTGTTCTTTTGTGTAGATACTACCCAACGAAGGGTAATAGAAGGATGAAAGCAGCAGCTAGAGAAGTCCAAGATATACTGAGAGGGATAGTTAACAAAAGGTTAAGGGCCAGAGAAGCTGGTGAAGCACCAAGCGATGACTTGCTAGGCACACTTCTTGAATCAAATTTAGGACAAGCTAAAGGAACTGGAATGAGCATCGAGGATGTGATAGAGGAGTGCAAGTTGTTCTACTTCGCCGGGCAAGAGACAACTTCAGTACTTCTTGTCTGGACAATGGTTATGCTAAGCCAACACCAAGACTGGCAGGCTAAGGCACGAGAAGAAGTGAAGCAAGTTTTTGGTGATAAAGAACCTGATACAGAAGGTCTTAACCATCTCAAAATTGTAAGTAATACCAAATCAGAAACCTTCATGTGACGTTATGTTTTGTTGAATATTTTTAATCCATTACAGATGACGATGATACTATATGAGGTCCTTAGGCTATACCCTCCAGTTATCCAGCTTACACGAGCCATTCACAAAGAGACGAAGCTCGGTGACCTGACGCTGCCAGGTGGCACTCACATCACTCTACCTGTTATGCTAGTCCAACGAGATACCCACATGTGGGGAAACGATGCAGAGAATTTCAAGCCCGATAGATTCAAAGATGGTGTCTCAAAGGCAACAAAGAGCCAAGTCTCATTCATTCCCTTTGCGTGGGGACCGAGGATCTGCATAGGACAGAACTTTGCAATGTTGGAGGCAAAGATGGCAATGGCATTGATACTACAGAGATTCTCCTTCGAGTTTTCGCCTTCTTATGTTCATGCTCCTTACAATGTCTTCACCCTTCACCCACAGTTTGGTGCTCATCTTATCCTCCACAAGCTATAAATTCCATAACCACAAGACAATAAAAACACTGGATGTGGCCCCATTATTTAAATTTAATTTACTTTTTTCAAGCATATAATATCCAGACCAGAGTAGTAGAAGTAGAACTCAAACTACTCACTATAGATCTTTCCTGGCTTTCAGATAATGTTACATTCCATTGTTCTACTATCAAAACTTGATGAGACTCATGACTGGTTCAAGAATTGTAAAGGCCGTTGGACAAAATATATATATATATATATATATTAGGTATTTTGTATATTAATTTTTTTTAATTAAAAGTTAAAAATAGGTATTTAATATAACTGATTTAGGATTTTGTATGAGACCTCTTTCATTAAAAAAAATTACTTTAAACAGATAAGCTAAATTTAGCTAAAAATATATTTATACCTATTTTTTGTTTATAAAAATAGACTTATGCTTTCATCCCATTTACATATTGAAAGAAAGGGTTTATCCATAAGATGCAATTTTTCTTAAAAATTAGTGTGAGCATTTGCGTAGATCTCTGATACCCTAGATTAATAAAATAAAACATGTTAATTTTATCAAAAAGTTAAAATTTTGAATTCGGACCCTGGGCAGCTGCACTTTGTTCCCTCCTCTCAACATAATTATGTATGCCATATATTAGTCAAAAGAATCTACATCAACTATCTGTGGTGTGTAATGTAAGATATGACATGTCTGGTGCGTAATGTAAGATATCAAATATCTTTAGGTCTTGTACTATAAATAAGGAAGCTTGGAATGTGTTGTGATCCAAGCCAAGTGAGATGAGTGAGCTAAGTCCTAAAAAGTCTCTCGAGTTCTTTGTAATATCTTTTGAGTACTTTTAATAAAATAAAAAAAAAATTGTTATAAATCATTTGTCTCTATCTTTAAAAACTTGATAACATCTCTTTTGTGATTGTACCAACTATGTGTTTTAAATTTGATTTCTAAGCAGCCCCTGATGATACTTAACCATTACATGCTTTCACCTGTGATATCTATGGACTATGTAGTATGTCACATTTCAGATTCTTTACCTTCAGTTAGTTCTGCTGATTCGTAAAGTAACTAGAAGAAGAAACAAGAAAGAAAGAAACCACCAATGTCTTCAAACAAAGCCTCTTAATGGGCTTTATTGATTTAAAACCCTCATATTTTCATTGTTTTGATTCAATTTTGGGCCATTTAGGTGTTGAAAAGTCAATATGGACGTGCTTGAGTGATTGACCAATAAAAGTTTAGGGCTTTCGCTCGTGCGGCGCAAATAATTCTTCTAGTCAGCAGCCGCCCACCTCGGAAGTTCTCTACCCTTCTTCTTCAACAATTCATGTATATATAACTGCCTCTTCTCTCATCTTCTTTTCTCGGTATGTATTAGGATTGTAACCTAGCTAGATCTCTCTTGTGGTCTCTATACATATATGTCACAAGGCATAGAGAATAATTAGGGTTTGGATTCTATAGGGGATTATTATTTCACAATTGTGTTGGATTTTCATAAGAATGTCTCATCTCAATATTGATATGAAGAAGAATTCGATGAGGAAGAATAAGAAACTGGTTATTAATATTGCTGCTGTAAAGAAAGAAGGTCTCGCTTCAAGATTTGAAACTGATCAGGATCTTGGTTCTTCAATAAAGAATGAGAAAAAGAGGTTTGAATCATCGGAGAGACAAAGAGATGTGTTTGATCAAAGGATTCGTTTCAAAGCTAATGAAGAGATTGATGATCATGGTTCCCATGATCGTTCTAGGGTTAGAGACGGAGTGATGCGTGAGGTCGACGTCGGTACAGGATTATCTGGGGCGTTAAAGCTTCTCAGAGAGCAAGGAACTTTCAAGGAGAAAAGCAGCAGCAAGCATCATCTAGGTGTTAGAGACAATCATGGTAAAGATGACAGATTCAAAGATGCGTTTAAGGATATTAGGATTGATAGGGTGGATGAATTTGGCAGGATATTGACTGAAAAAGAAGCGTTTAAGAAACTTTGTCATGGGTTCCATGGGAAGAGGAAGCAAGAGAAACGGATGAGGAAACATGAAGACAGCTCAAAAAATATATTGGAGTCTTCAGATAGAGCTGTGGAAAGAATGAGACAGGTTCATGCCGAGTTGAAGAGTCCTTACGTTGTTCTTTAGTCTTAAACGTCTCTTTCATATGCTTTTGAGATTTGGTATTTTGCATGATGTTTGAAGTTTTAAACTGCATGTTTTTTTATTACATCACAACTACATTGTTTCTTTTTTTTTCGTTCACTAACGTTTTTCGCATTTCTCTCTGATGTTTTTCTTTATGGCTGTATCAGGGAAATAACATCAATGCATCCCACGTCAAAACGAGCCCATATAGAGACGATTTCTTCATCTTCCATGAGGGCCTAGCTATGTAGTGAGAACCTTAGGGATAACTTCACTGAATTGCCTGAGAGCATTCTTAGCGTAATTCTGAGTCATCTTACAACTCTGGAAGCTGTTAGGACTCTGTTTTATAAAAAGGCATGATGAAGCCAGAAAGGTATAGATTCTCCGTTGCTTTGAGATGTTCAAGTGTAGATGCACACGCTTTGGAAAGTATACCATCAGTACATTAGCTTCTAAGCTTGAGAAGATCACATTCTCCGGGAACATTACACAAAATATTCTTCTGCCTTTTCCGCCGTCTATACCTGATACCTTCATTGCCCTCACCAGACTCACTGGCCCCAAAGGTTCATTCTATTGAGGCTTGAGGTTAGTTATTTACTTATTCCCTTGAACTTTGTTCAAAGCTTTCTTTTCAGTTCACTCACGTCTCTTTTATCCTGGTAGTGTCCTTAGATTAGAAGGGAGTTTAAGATGATTTACATACGACATGATTTATGTATTCAGGCACTTCCTCAAGACCGCATCCATACTCGAGATGCTCAGCATCCACATAAGTCACATAACTACAATATATTATATTGAATGCGGTGTGACACACCCCATATTGTTTTCTCTTCTTCTGATTTTTCCTTTTACCGTGATGTGGAGATGTTAACTTGATGATCACGCAAGTTTTTGAATCCTAAAGGCCAATGGTGACTCGAGACTTACCGCAGTAGAAGTAAATCAAGACTAAAGTAAACCTGCTTTATTGGACTACTTGAAAATGGCTGTTTCGCTTTTGGCAAAACGATGAAGAGGAGCCAGCTATTCAGCGTACAAGGCTTTGTCTGTTTATGGTCAATAAAGCAAGAGTCTTTGCAATGAGGATAAGATCACAGAGCATCTCCAACGGCTTGATACACGTCACCATGGAGGCGCTGCAGTACGAGTAACCTAATGCATACATTACATATAAAGGCATTGAGGTAATGAGAGAGAGTAGGATAGAAAAGAGTGATAAGAGAAAAGATTGTCATTATCATAAACTTGTTACAATCGTTTTCTCTAGTTACATGGAGAGTTACAGAGTGAGTCTAAGTACTCGTGAATGGTATTAGGCGGGTCACTTGTATCTCCTTGTTGTAATCACCGATTAGAGTGGATTCCGAGCAAAGTCTCGGCTAGACGTAGCTACCCTAGTTAACGGAAGTGAACTGGTTAAAGTTGTGTGTGTGCTCCTGTCTTTTCATTTCTTCAAACTGCTAAACACTTCTCATTCCGAGCAAAGTCTTGTGTTTGTTGTGTCTTGCTGTACAAGAGAAGTCGACACTCTTGAGTGGCAGTAGACCTAAACACGTGAAAATCCACAACGACCTGTTTTCTAGTCGTTTAAACACTAATCGAAAGGTCGTGAGTGAATTGAGTTCGAAAAGAGCACTCAAATGCGTTAGAGCAATGCTCAAAGTGCAAGAGCCACATCTATCAGTATTAAGGCATGTGATTGCAAACGCCAAGATTCTTCAATCAGTCATCCTTGTCACAGCTCAACCAATCACATAGAAAGATGAAGAGCTAGTCTTGTCTTATCCCAATGCCTCACCTCAGTGTACTACCGTCTTCCAATTCGAGAGCCCCACGTTTCCTTGTTAGTCACGTCAACATTTCATCATCTTAATGTGTTTTGATTCTCTCAGTAGAACTTTACTATGGGTTCTCTGTTTAATAAACGAATATGCCTTTTGGACAAGCTAAAGACTACACGAGTGTTAATGTGCCCTTAACCACATGCAACTTCTTGTGCCACTCCCACTGGACCACTATACCATGCATTATTTATTTGGATATGATGCAGCATCCTCTATTGTCTTCTTTTATCAACTCTTATCATATTTATTTGGTATAATAAAAAGACAATATCAGACTGAATCTTAGAAAATTGTTTATATTAAACTTATGGTCCTCTGTTTTCTGGTCTAGAAATATTGAAAAAGTTGTTTTGGTGTTATGCGTTAAAAAGATACTCTCCTTTATTTGATGTAATAGGTGACACAAACTTATTGGCATAATAATATCGAGAAGGATGTGTTTTTCATATTGAACTATAAATTAGGTTCGTTGATTCTTTTTGAAGGCTACCAAACAAATCAAGAAACAAAATCTGCTCGGCGGAGATATTCCTGCTCATGTAATTACCACTTCAGAATACAGCCAATATAAGTAAAGGCTATCTTTTTCGTGTGGTGAAGCCCTGTCCTCTGCAGTGTTTAAATTAAACGGTACTACTCTCGATTCTAGAGAATTTTCTGCTCTACTTGTTGATTTATTTTTGTTTTTATCTGTTACAAATGGAAATCTGAAAAATACTTCACGGTTACCCTAAAATGAATATGTGAAGCGATACAATCTAGCTTTTCAAAAGCCGTACTAAAAGAACTTCAAGAATATTATGTCAGGTCAAACAAAATGTTTGGATTGACTTATATGTCATGTTGAAAACTAAACTTGAAAATCTCAAAAATTTAATTAGTATCAACGTGACATTTTTTTCAAAAGAAATTATTAAATGTATGGAACATTTTTGGTTAGGGAGGCTTTATCATGTCTTGTTTCTTTTTGCAGTGATATAGAGATACCGACTTTACACGTTTCCAATATTGTATAGTATGATAATATATTAATAGCTTATTGACATATTAAAACAAAAAAAGACCAGTGAACTTCGTAAATTTTATATTATTAAAGAAATGGTCACCACAACGAAGAAAATGTGATGGAAAATGAAAGATCAACTTTAGTTTAAGTGTATAAACATTGTCCACCTCTCCCCACATCGTTATATTAAATGATACTAATTTTGTGTGGCTTACAGATGTGAGATTCTTGTCCATCCGTGATGTGAAAATGTCTTTCTCATGCTTTTAGCTAATGGACTTTGCATCTCACCCATATGTTAAAATATACCTCAAATTATATAATTAAGTACAAAATATGTATGTGTTTCAAAAAAAAAAAGTACAAAATATTTACAAAACAGATAACTCAAGAATCTTCCTTTGGTTCCGATCAATCAAAGAAACATTTTACGCAAAAAGAAAGTTAGAAACGAACGTCAGTATGCACAATTGACCTTATATATCAATTAATATGTTATTTTCACAATTGTTCCAATGTTTTTATCATTCCTTTTTTCTCTTAGAAAGAGAGAGAGAGAGAGGGAGAGTGAGAGAGACCAACGAGAGTTGCAATCTTATTATATTTGATTCTATGAGCATGATTAACCCAGAATTTTTAAGATGGGGTTTTTAGCGGAAGTTAAAAAACTGTTTCTTAACTTTTAACTAAAAAAACTAAGACCGGATTCTTAAATAAAGAATTTAAGAACCGGTTCTTAGCTTTTTTAGTTAAAAGTTAAGAAACCGTTTTTTAACTTTCGCTAAAAACCTCATTCTAAGAATCTCGGATTAATCATGGTCTAACGTTCTAGTGGCGACAACAGCACGGTCGTTGCGATAGTCATTATCCTACTTTATTTTTTGATACTCAAGTCTTCTCGTTTGTTTAATACGTAATGATCGTAATTGCTAGTTAACACTATAATGGTATTTGTAGACAACTCACTACAAGAAAACAGCGGCATACTGAGGGAAAAAATCGTCGGTATGTCGTCGGAATAACGCTATTCCGACGATATACCGACGAAAAAAGTCATCGGAAATAACTCCTCAGAAATTTATCTTTCCTCGGAAATCCCTCGGAAATTTCCGACGGAATTCCGAGGAAATTCATTTCCTCGGAATATTCCGAGGAATATGTCGTCGGAATATTCCGAGGGATACACTTCCTCGGAATATTTCCAAAATTCAAAAAAAAAATTATAAATTTATTTTTTTAAATTCAAATTCAAAAATATAAAATTATTATTGAAATAGAAAACATATTTAAAATACAAAAAATAATAAAATAGTTTTTATAAATAAAAA
>NC_027752.1:39908783-39928024 GCF_000695525.1 Brassica oleracea var. oleracea | reverse complement strand
TTCCGAGGAAACCCAAAATTTGGGTTTCCTCGGAATTTCCTCGGAATATTCCGAGGGAATTCCGAGGAAACCCTTTTCTTCCTTATAATTTCCTCGGAATATTCCGAGGAAATTCTGAGGAACTAGTGTTTGGGGTTTCAAAATCTCGAATGTTTTTTTATAAACGGATCGATCGATGGATATATGTCCAAAAACGCATCGATCGATCACTAGTTCGTCGGAATTTCCTCGGAATATTCCGACGGATTGATGTTTCCTCGGAATTCCGTCGGTATATTCCGAAGAAATTCCGAGGATTTCATTTTCCGTCGGAATGTCCGTCAGAATACCGATGTTTTCTTGTAGTGACTTCAGGCTTACCCAAAACGTTTCTTTATGTGTTTATGATATATATATATAAACAGTGCCATGTGTATACACGTGAAACGTTAACGATGATTAGGTAAGTTTTACGGCTCTTTTCTCAAAAGAAAACAAAAGAAGTTTTAAGGCTCTATATATACACTTATCAGATACATTCAAGCGTTTATTTGCGAACTAGCTATATTTTCAATACAAATTAGGTAAATGTTATTGATTTTGATATAATGTAGTTTCTAACATTTATGCCACAAAGTATCCGGTTTTGTCCTTTCTCTTTAGAGGTATCAGGTAAGTGTGTGGAAGAAATAACGTGGCCAATAGAATATAAGGTCAAGAACACTTAAAAACTATTCCAAATAAAAGAAAGAGGAGTCATCCACGTAGACATTTATTGATCACATGCATATGTACCGAGTGTTCTATACCATATTCTTAATGTAGTCCTACAACCTCTAAATACTAAACATAACTCAACCACAATCTTTAGATATTAAACCGTCTCTCAATCCCACCCTAACTCCTCAATACAAAACCGGAACCCAAATCAGTAAACCTTAAACCCAAACATAAAACTCTAAACCCAAATAGAATGGAACAAAAGAAATAACATAGTACATATTGATTAAATTATGAAATGTTTATGATTGCATGGAAGAAGTTAATACTGAGCCCAACCATACTCTCTCACTTTTTAAATACTAAACCCTAAACCCAAATCACTAAACCCTAACCCATATATCAAAATCTAAAAAGTACATAATATTATGTAATATTAAATTCTAACCCCAGACACAACTCCTAAATACTAAACACATTTCCAACTTTTAAACACTAAACCCTAAACCATTATCAATAAACCAATGTAAACTACTACATATTCATAATTTTTAAATAGTATAGGAAATCAACTCTATCTCAACCCCTATAATCTAGATATTAAACTTTATCCCAACCCCATCCAACCCCTAAATTCTAAATCGTAAACCCTAATCACTAAACCCTAAACCCAAATACAAACCATAAACTCAAATATAAATCCTAAACCCAAATAGAATATAACAAAATAAATAGCATAGTACATACTGGTGACATTATGGAATGTCTATAATTGTATGAAAGAAGTTAATGATGACTTCAACCATACCCCTCACCTTCTAAAACTAAACCCTAAACCATAATTACTAAACCCTAAACCGTAATAGAATAGAACAAAATAAATAGCATAGTACATACTGGTGATATTATGAAATGTCTATAATTGTATGAAAGAAGTTAATGATGACTCCAACCATACCCCTCACCTTCTAAAACTAAACTCTAAACCGTAATTACTAAACCCTAAACCCAAATATCAAAATATAAAAATGTACACAATATTATGTAATATTAAATTATATTATATAATATTAAACTATACAATATAGATCACAGTACTAATTTTACAGATTCAAAAACAAGTAACGATAGTTAGATATTAAGAAAATTACAAACTATATTTCTAAACAAAATAGAACTCTCTTTATTAATCGTCAAATGAAATGGAACATGATAAAATAGTATAGTAACAAAGGGGTAGAAAACAACAAGACACATCTGGGAAGAAGAATTGGCCGATGTTTACTTCACGTTTCCGCCTCTCCTCTTCCGTCAGACAAGACACCATCGATTTCACAATCAGAGAAACCTTTCCTTCAGTCACCCACCAAGAATGCGAAGACGCTATACTGCTGCAAAAATAAACTCTGGTAATCGTATCCGTCTCATTGCGCTCTCCCAAATATGAGAATCAAACGATTCAACTTCTCGAAAAAGAAGAAAAGTAAAAATTACGGAGATGATGACGGAGCGAATATGGTGGCGACGATGAAACAAATGATGATGATGGATGTGCTGGTTGTACATATAAAGGTGATTGAAGCTATGTGATAGAGATTTATGTGTTCGTCGTATAAAAAAAACCAGAAATTTGAGAGAGAGACAAAGACAGAGAGGAAGATGAAGAAACAGAGAATAAACAATGTGTGGATGTGTGACTTTCCGGTGGACACAAAATATTTTTAAAATATAATGATTATTAATTTATTTTTTTCGGCGGGTTTTGCCGGTTACAATAGAGTGCAATATGGCAATATTACCAGTTACACATGATACAGTGATAAAATAAGGGTTTTAGCTATAAATTGAATTATAATTTTTTTGCTGGTTATACGGCCTAATTTCCCTAGATTCAAAGTACAAAAGTAAGAAACCAACGACAATTTTCATAATTGACCTCACATATAAAAAAATCTGTTATTTTCACAAGTATTCTAATGTTTTTATCATTCATTTTTTTTTCCTTGAGAGAAGGAGAGAGCCAGAGACACCAATGAGACTTGCAATCTTATTTTATTTGATCTTAACGTTCTAGCGGCAACAACCACAGGTCGCTTGCAATGGTCATTATCTTTTGTTTTTTCACACTTAAGTCTTCTCGTTTTATAATATGTAATCGTAATTGCTAGTATTATTATAGTATTTTTTAGACGACTTCTGGCAAACACAAAACATTTGTTTATGTTTTAAGATATTCTATATAAACAGCACCATGTCCATGTGTACACACGTGAAACATTAACGATGATTAGGTAAAACTTACGGCTATACATATTAAAATTTGTTGGATTTATTACGTTTTAATCAAATTTATTGACTGAAACATCATCAATGACAGGGATCAAGCGAACAACTTTTTGGTAAAAAAATAGCTAGAAAGCAATATATTACCAAGAATTAATCAAACTCATAGGGACTAAATTAATCGCACGATAAAAAAGAGAGAGTAAATTTTGATTAATAAATAGTCTGAGGGTTGCAACATAGAAATATTTAAATAGTAAAACGGTCCATGGGGGGTGGTTGCCGGAAGAGATCACCGACAGTGGACCTAACCAAAACTAAACACGGCTCAGAGTTGCAACAAAATTACAAGAATGCCATTGTCTGTTCCGCGTGACCTGTCTCTCGTACGCAAATAAGTACCACGAAAATTGCTATAATTAGAAAACACGGAAACAAAAAATCACAATCTGTTATTATATAAAACCAAACCAAACAAACATCTCTCATCTTCGGCTTTTTTCTATCCTCTCTTCCTCTTCTTCTCCAATCTCTGGATCTTGAGCATCGTTAGGGTTTTGTGTGATTCCAAGAATTGCCATTTTCGAAGGGTTTTTAAGGTTCTGAGATTTGGGTTTTTGAATCTGAGGAAGACGATAAGGTTGTTGAGCTGTATTTTCATCTGGGTCCGTCGAAAGTGCTCACCTTTATACTAATTGGCTGCTAAGAACGATGCAACAAGGTCAGGTGAAGAAGGTTCGGTCTCTCTCTCTCTCTCGCTCACTTTCTTAAAGTATCTTCCTTTCGCTGAGTTCGAGTTGTGTTTTCTTGGATTCTTGATCCATACAGAACATGAAAGAGGTGGACTTTTTCACCGAGTACGGCGACGCGAACCGTTACCAGATCCTCGAAGTGATCGGGAAAGGAAGCTACGGAGTTGTCTGCGCGGCCATCGACACCCACACGGGAGAGAGAGTCGCGATAAAGAAGATCAACGACGTCTTCGAACACATCTCCGACGCGCTCCGCATCCTCCGCGAGGTGAAGCTTCTCCGTCTCCTACGTCACCCAGATATAGTCGAGATCAAAAGCATCATGCTTCCGCCTTCCAAGAGAGAGTTCAAAGACATTTACGTCGTGTTTGAGCTCATGGAGTCGGATCTGCACCAAGTCATCAAAGCTAACGATGACTTGACTAAGGAGCATCACCAGTTTTTTCTTTATCAGATGCTTCGTGCCTTGAAGTATATGCATACAGGTGGATGATGTGATTGTCTTAATTCTTTATAAGATTTTTTGCTTTTTTTTTTTTAAGTAAAAACTTGTTGATTTTAACTGGATTATGTTTTTGTGTTCGTGCAGCTAATGTTTATCATCGTGATCTTAAACCGAAGAATATTCTGGCTAATGCTAATTGCAAGTTGAAAGTTTGTGACTTTGGATTAGCGAGAGTGTCGTTTAATGATACGCCCACAACAGTCTTTTGGACGGTCTGCACCTTTCTCTTAATTATATATTCAGTTTTGGTAATCTCTCCAGTGTGTTTGAATTTTTCCTTCTCTGTCTTGTTTCAGGATTATGTTGCTACAAGATGGTACAGGGCTCCTGAGCTTTGTGGCTCATTCTGTTCTAAGGTACTTGTTATCATCTTCTTCTATGTGGTACTCTATAAGTTAAGAGCTGTGGCCAATGCCAGAAGCTAAAAACCTTAACTACCACTTGTGTCAGGCTATGCTCATTGTAGTTGAGTGGTTTCTTTTGCTAAATAGTTTTGTATGTTTTGCAGTATACACCAGCTATTGACGTATGGAGCATTGGTTGCATCTTTGCGGAGGTGTTATTAGGGAAGCCTTTGTTTCCTGGGAAAAGTGTTGTTCATCAGTTAGAGTTGATTACCGATCTTCTTGGGACACCAAAGTCTGAGACCATTGCAGGAGTATGTTCCTTTTTGACTTCCACATTACCAAGTTTTGCTGGGAGAATGCATGTAGAAGTAGTACTAATGATATAATCTCTGATGCAGGTTCGAAACGAAAAGGCTAGAAAATACTTGGGAGAAATGAGGAAGAAGAGTCTTGTCCCTTTCTCTCAAAAGTTTCCTAATGCAGATCCATTAGCGTTGCGGCTATTGCAAAGACTGTTGGCTTTTGATCCAAAGGATAGGCCCACTGCTACAGAGGCGCTGGCTGATCCTTACTTTAAGGGTCTAGCAAAGGTTGAGAGAGAGCCTTCTTGTCAGCCAATCTCGAAGATGGAGTTTGAGTTTGAAAGAAGAAGGTTGACAAAGGATGACATTAGAGAGCTAATATACAGGGAGATACTAGAATACCATCCTCAGCTGCTTAAGGATTATATGAACGGTTCTGAAGGCTCAAGTTTCTTATATCCTAGGTTCTTACTTCCTCTTTATAAAACCATTGTCTCTACCTTTCAAACTCTCTTGTTATTCACCTTCGCTGACCGATTGGTTTTTGGATATTTGCAGCGCCATCGGTCATCTGAGGAAACAGTTTGCTTACTTGGAAGAAAATAGCGGTAAAGGTGGACCAATCATACCTCCAGAGAGAAAGCATGCTTCACTTCCACGGTATGCCATTCAGAATATACATCTCTCTTTTTTATTTAGTATGGCGCTTGTTATTTAATCTCTGCATCTTCATTCATCTCTGTAGATCTACAGTTCACCCTGGTGTAGTGACGACCTCCAATGCTCAACCTCCAGAGTCTCGACGACATGTCTCTTTTGATCCTTCAAGAAATGTAGTTCCGTCCACTTCAACTAAACCTTTAGGACCTCCTCCAAGGATACCTTCAGGCAGACCAGGCCGTGCAGTGGAATCATCATCTCTAACTTATGAGAATAACAGGAACCTCAAAGACTCGTCGTCGTATGATGCAAGGACATCAACTTATTACAGAACCACTCCACAACAGACCGTATCTCCTAACTGTTTCTTTAATCCCAACACCACCATGAACCAAGAGAAGCGCCTTGGTACAGAAGCTGCGTCTCAAGCAAAACCGCAGTTTGTTCCCACCCAATGCAACTCTGCAAAGCCAGCTGAGCTGAACCCAAACCCTTATGTGCAACAAACACAGCATAAGGTGGGTATTGATGCTAAGCTGTTGCATGCACAATCCCAGTATGGTCCTGCTGGAGCCGCTGCGGTTGCGGTAGCAGCGCACCGGAGCGTAGGCACGGTTGGGTACGGCATGTCTTAAAGAATTATTTAGCAGATTTGTTGGTGTCAGGTTATTTGATTGCTCAGAAACTCTCCCCCAATGTTTAGTCATTGTATAATGTAAAGTATTATTCAGATCAAGCCCTGACTTGAACACATTTGAGAGATTGTGTAATAATAAAAAAAGTTTCAGTTTTTAACCCCACCAAATGTCTCTCGGTGCCAAATGTGCGCTTGTGTCTTTTTCTCATGTGACATAGTAATGGCCAAACAATTTAGCATGACCTCAAATTGTTGTTGGTTTCTACATTCTCTCAAGTCCGGAAACGATTGTCTATCGCACAACATAATTAGTAAACTTATTATAACTCAAAGGTTGATCTTATGGTTATGATGCTTTGATATAAGGATCTTATGACTTACCTAAAATTAGTTGTAGTCTTCGAGGCCATTACTATGTAGTCTATGTTACATGTGAATGTTCATTCTTGACCTCAATCCAGCTGTAACCTGGTTCTTCTTCGCATTCCGTTGTTTCATCATGTCCCTAACGTCCAAAACTTGCTCGTATTTCCCAGCATCTACATATACATTAGACATCAATACATAACCTCAGCAATGCTCTGGCTTGAGCTCATGTACTACTTTCAGATTCTAGTATTTGAAATTGAGCTTTATATACAGCATAAAATCTACTTGGACAATGGTTAGAGAATATGGAAGATAACGTTAATGGGCTTAATACAATTAATAGGAAGGGAGGCCTTGTGATAAATAGGCCCATTTAAGGTTTAAAAGACAACAGTTAACAACTTAAAAGTCCCACATCGCTTGAGTGAAGAAAAGAAGCCAAGTTTATATAGCGATGGAGTCACGAAGATGATTGTCCCTTCGGGGACATCCGATAAAATTGGAACGATACAGAGAAGATTAGCATGGCCCCTGCGCAAGGATGACACGCACAAATCGAGAAATGGTCCAAATTTTTTTTTTCCCCAAAATTTTCAAAATCGATTTCATCTTCTTCATCTGTTCTTCTGTGTTTTGAGTTTTAGGGTCTCCTGCGTTATGTTTTTCTGGGTTTTCGTTTCTTAGGGTTCTTGAAAGTTCTCGGGAACCGTAAATGAAGTTTAGGAAACAAATCTGCGTGGAAGAGAAAGTTTCCAGCTTTTTGAAAATTTTCTAGATCGGTTTCTTCTGGGTTCGATTGCTTCCGTTTTCTGAATCAGAACTGACGTTTTGGATGCAAATCTGCGCGAAAAATAATCACTACACTTTATTGAAACCCTGTTATACTAGGGTTCTGAAGAACATGAACTTTGATTTTAGCTAAGACAATCAGATTAGTTCGTTGTTGCAGCTCCGGTGGTCGGACAAAATTGTTTTTTTCCTGTTTGTATTGTTTAGAGACGGCGGCACAAACGCATCACCGGTACGAGATTCCGGTTAGGTTATCAGGTTTTGGGTAAACCAACGGAATTAATTTTTGACATTAGCGTTTAGTTGCTCAGAGGATTTATTGTAGCCATCGAGTAAGAAGAATTTGAATGAAGAGGTCTTTTGCTAGTTTTAATTTGGTTAACATGTTCTCAGAGAAACAATCTTTGAGTTGTGAGGCACTTGCTTGCCAAGATCTTACGTCTAGTGCAATCTGCTAAACTTGACTAGGACACCAAAGTCACTGAACTTCCTGATCTATCAGTCTAAATGACAAGAACCAATAGAGATATATCTCCATATTTATCATCCGAGTATAGAGGCTTTACCAAATTATCACACTAATAAAATTGATAGATTTACATCCCTAAATGCCTTAACCATACTTTGATATATTTTTCAATATACTAATAAGGATGTATGTCATTAGAAGTGTTTCGAAGTACAAGCACAATGATTTTGTTTAGCTGAGTGAAGAGCAGAACATGACCAAACATCCTGATCCATCTTCCAAAAGAAAATGTTATTATGACATAAACGAGAAAAGATACAACGAGGTATAAATAGATTGACCAAGTTTTAGCCTTGTGCAGCTTAAAACAAGCCAACACAGAACATGACATAGACTCCAGAAAAAGAAAAAAACACAAACTTGACAAGAATGGAGAACCAGCTAGTCACCGATCAGATAACTATGAAATAAGAAAGAAAAAATTTTATAAAACAATCAAAACATCAAATGAGGCTTCTCAGAGTTGGCCTTCCAGTATTCTGCTACTTGTTATCTTAATCTCTGGCAACAATCTTGTACTTTCCACTCTCCTGTTGCTGACAAACAAAAACAATCATCAAAACTAAGCCCTACACTCAAATACACAACTCAACAGAACAGATAAGTATGATGCAAATCTTACCCTTTCCCAAAGTTTAGTATGCTCACTGCAGAAACCAACAACAATACCACCACTCCTCTTGCCTTCACGGTACTCAATGCAAAGATCTTCCTTCAACCCACAAGTAACATGAAAAGCCAGCTCACACTTCATCTCCGAACACTCGATAACACACCCGCGTCTAACCTTGCACAAATAACACCTCTCTTTCCACCTCTTACTCGGAATCTCGCTGCAACAAATCCCTTCCCTTCCTTCAGGATCCTCAAAGTAGACCTCCGGCACGAACAGCGAGCAAGTGATGTGAGCCCAACGACCATCCTTAGTGGGCTTCATGGCTCCACCTTTGGTCGTACACAAGCAGCAAGAGAAAGGCTTCTCTCTCTTCTTCAATGACGTTGACTCAGTACATAGACTGCAAAACCAATCACCTTCTGGTATGGCTTTAACCAGAGGGCTACCATAACACGAAGCGTGGACCATTAAGTCGCAACCGTCGCAGAAGACGATTGGATTTGAGGGATCGCCATCTGTGCTTTGACATACAGCACACATGATACCATCTTCGTCTTCAGGTATCGAATCGGAGAGATCTAAAGCTTTTTCTTCCCCTAGAGGATCAATATTCTCTTTATCATCCTCTTCTTGTGGATTCGATTCAACCAATGGAGGTGGATGCTTCTTCTTCTCCTTCTCGATTCCGCCCTCGTCTACACAAGGCGTATACTCAACATTCAGATCGAAAGGTGAAAAGGGAGTACCGGTGAGCAGATCTGGATCGAACGCCCAGATCCTCTTCTTCGCCGGGAGACAACGGTAAGCGGGGGCGGAGTTCTCGCAGTCTTCATCGTAATCAACACGAGAATGCTTCCTCTTCTTCCCCGGCAACTGCGACGGCTTCACCTCAGGTTGGCTCGGTAGCTTCTGCTGCTGCTGGTGCGCAAGCTCGAGATCTCGCTGCATCAATCTCAATCGTTTGAGAGGAGGTAAGTTCTGATACTGAGCATCCATTGCTTTCTTCTTCTACTTCAGATCTCTAATGAAGGATTGGGGATTGTGTGAACAGTCTGGTAGATCGCAGAGATATTAAAAAGGGAGATCGAAATCATTACTTTGCCGCCTGTATTGTTTTGGTTATGGCTTTTTAATGAAACGTGAGTGGGAAACAAATACCCGCCACTTTTCTGAAACTTTTGTTCCCTTTGAAATTATTTTTCTCATAAAACCGAAATTAAAATTTAGAAATTTACCCGCCAATTTATGTTTATAAGCCTAATGCATGGACTTGGGGAGGTGGTTTCAAGTGGGCTTAAATTAGGCCCTTTTCAGATACTAATGGGCTTGTTTAAGAAAAGTACTGTAGGCTTTCATTCCTTTTTTTCATAATAAAAAAACTTTAATACATTGGTTTGTTCTGAATTTTGCTTATACGCCCAAAAATAACACAGCAAAGTTTACAAGAGAAGGGAGGCTTGCTTTGTTTTTAAAATTTACGAGTTGGTGTCGGGGAAATAGACGACTTTGACATTTTCATCCCTGTCCTTGTCCTTGTTGTGGATAATACTGTTGTTGCTGCTGCAGCTGCGGATCATAGCCACCCGCCCAGGCAGTGGGTGCTGCTCCATATGGAGGAGGATAATAGCCTTCAACGCCTCCCTGTGCTTGTGCCTGAACCATCATTATGAGCACATTACTTTAAATATGTGTGTATAATATGTATGCACCTAAAACTACAAGAAGATGAGATATGTGAGAATAGTGGTCGTTCAGATAGATATTCTGTCACACGTTTCATGGACCACATCTCCATTGATGAGTGACTCCAGATTTTTCTAAAATGTACATTGAGCTACTTCTGGTTAGCTCAGATTGACTTGCTTGAACCTTAGGCTCTACTATTGGCTAATGTACCTTGGTTCTTATCCAAGGATTCAAAGTTCAAACAAATGTATTAAACTGCTTAAACAGAACTATGGTAAATTCAGTCATACTATCTTTCAAAATTACTATACCCTCCCACGCAATGCTCTCTCTCTCTCTTGGTCAAAAACTAAACAAGAGATTCCCACAAGAAATGTATAAAAAAAAAATGTAACTTACAGGATTCATGGCATAGTTGGGTTGATAAGGATTCACAGCATACCCAGCAGGATCATGGTTTCCATACCCACCACCATAACCAACTCCACCTGATAAAAAAACAACATTTTTGCATTAACACTAACGCATTCAACTGTAGATTGCTAGTAGTTACTCTTCCTTCCAACTTGTGAAATCAACTAACATTGTCATATGATTTTATTCATAGTTAATCAAGTTTACCATACCAGGATTCCCAACAGGACCAGTAGCATGAGCTCTACTCTCCGAGTTAGCAATCTCAGCTCGAAGCTTCTCGAGTTCCCGGGCCATCGCAACTAGTTTCTGCTCCATAACTTTCCCGTGCTCGTAATTCTCCGCATACCCTTTCTTCTCATAATCAATCGCCGCTCTACAAAACAACAGAAACCACATTAACTCAAAACACGAACAAAGGCAAAATCTTAAAAGAACAAGTTCAAACCTTGCGCGTTGCAGCTCTTGCTTAGTGTTCTCAATCTCCGCAGTCAACGTCGGTATCTGCTGCAACTCCGCCGTGAGCCTCACCAAATCTTGAGTCATCAAATGAACCTGACTCGTAAGCTCCTGCCTGCTCGAAGTAAGCTCCTTGATATCAGCCCTAACCTTCTGAACATCAGCGCGCAACGCCTCGACCTGATGCAGCTCCACTTCGCACCGCCTAGACTTATCGTACATCTCCCTCATCATTATATCTTCCTCGGCTCTCAACGAATCAATATAATGCATCATCCTCTGCAGCTCGTGCTGCGCTACTTCCAGCTCCTGCTTAAGCGCGACGTGCGTCGCGGCGAGCCTCTGGTTATCGGCGAGTAAGCCCTGCACGTCTTGGTTTTGAGATGCGATTCGGTCTTCGATGATTGAGTGGTGGTGTTGAGGATGATGGTTTCTGAATTGGGGGAGTTCCCTGTTGTCGTCTATGGGGCGAGGGGGATGAGGATGAGGATGAGGATGAGGATGAGGTGCGTGTCCTCCTAAGCCTCTGACGAAAGCCGGTTGGTTGATCGGAGGTTGTAAGCCGCCGTACGATCCGCGATTTCTTCCGGACATTGCTGATCTCGCGAAAGGAGAGTCGAAATCACGCGCTGGCCCTTAGCGAATAAACGGAAGCTTTATCTCGTCGGAGGAAATAAATTAGGGTTCCGGAGAAGTGTTGGGAACTCCGATTGCTCAGATTCTAGTTCGCCGGAAGTGTGGGATCGAACGAAGGTCGCTTAACAAAATAGTCATGTTTCGTTTTTACAGCTATTTCCTGATTATATCGCCGTATTTTCCTTTTTCACCCCCTTACTTCGGAAGGCTTTCAAATTGATCCTTTTATCTTTTAATTCGTGGTACTATAGGTCCATAAAAATCTTTGAACAAACTTTGTCTGGCTCGTCGGGATCTTATTAAAACTTTGCATCCCTGGTTCCCTGGTCTGTAATATATGTATATAAGATAAAATAAACCATTTAGTTTATACGTGATGTTGACCCACACTTTAAAAACGAGGAATTATTTGATGTTCAATTTATTAATCTTTAGGGGAGACCGGGTCATTTCACAGAAATGGAAAGATGAACCCTTCTTATAGAAAGCCCTATAAAGTTAAGGGAAGTGAATGAATTCTTGGAAAAATAGGGTACGTTTTTGTTTACTTGTATTTAGGTACTAGGTTAAGATCCGCGTCTTGCGCGGAATCAACATTATATATAAAAATTATTTATGTATTAAATATTTTTACATATTATGAAATAATAAATATATATTAAATAATTAAAAGTCAGTAACTATTAAATATATAATTAAATTGGTGCGAACATATAAATCAATTTTGTTGATCTAAAAAATATATTTTTTTTATATTTAATAGGATATGTTATTAAATTTAAATGATATTAACATAGATAATATATTTTAGTATATTTTTAATATTAATGTTTATTAATGATGATTTCTATTCATATAGTTTTTTTGACCATTTGTATCTTTTATAGAAAAAAAATAAATTACTGATAACAAAATTTTCATTGTCAGATTAATAGTTTTAATAATTTATAATTTTTTAAAAAAATTTAGTTGTCAATGATTGTTCAAAACTTTTATCAAAAAAATTGTTCAAAGTAAATTTTGAAACTAAAATATTATATTTTATATGGTGTATAATTTAATTTAAAAAGATATATATATATATATATATATTAATCTTAATAATTAATTAAATTAGACTTTTTACTTATATAATTTTTGTAATCATTTGTATTTTGTGATAATAAAAATTTTAAACCATGGATAATAAAATTTGAATGTGAGACTTTTAACAGTTTTAGTAATTTATAGCCGTTTGTAAAAATTCAAAATATAAGATATACATAAAAATCTAAATTTTTATTATATGGTTATTGTGGTTGTTTAATTTATTTAATAGTTTAAAATTAAATAAATATGATAGAAGATACACTATTTTTTATCAAATTTTTATTATTCAAAATTATTAATTGTCATATATACTTTAGCCACATTAGGCAATTCCGTAAATTTTATTTAAAGAAATAATAAGGTACATTAATGATGAATTTATTGTTAGTTTAATAAAAAACTTATTATATAATTAGATGGACCAACATATTTATCTAATGATTCTAAGAATCATTTTAGTGATAACATGTGACTACAAAAAGAAGTTATAATGCTTCTCAAATAATATATAGGGGATATGATCGTTTGGTTATCTAGTTCAGTCCCGATTTTTTGATGTGTGTTTTTATTTTACAGAAACTCAGACAATATATCACGTAGCCGATATAAAATAATTATACACATTCAAATAGATTTGTTAGCATACAGTTTTTGTATTAGTTTACCATGTATGTAATATGGATACTCACTCTAACCACATGTATGTGTTATAAATCAATTGATAGATGTCCATAACCGGTCCGATCCATAAACCGGTCCATCCGCAGGAGAAAGAGAGGAGAGAGAGTCGGCCTATTGAGGAGAGAGAGAGCCGGCTACATACATGTTTTCCTTTTTCTTGTATGATTAGGAATTTCCTTTCTTTGTAATCTTTCCATATTATGTATTAGTAGTTTTTCCTAAATCCTAGTTGGTTTAGGTTTTGGATATTTTCCTTTTTACTTATCTTGTAATCCCCTATATAAAGGGAACAATTATTCATTAATAATATATAGAAACATTCGGCTCTAAATCTATTGTTTCACAACATGTTATCAGCACGAGAGTCCCTAAACACCCTGAGCCTAAAAACCTAATCGAAAAAACTCCTAAACCATAAACCAAGCCGGCGACCTTGAACCCTAACCCGACGAACCCTAATCTATTCTTGCAAGCATTCCAGCTCGTATTCATCCGATCAGCCTCAGCTCCATCCGTTCTCAGCTTACATCCCCGATCAGCCAGCTCGCAACCCGATAGGAAGCAGCCTGCTCGCGTTCCCGATCAGACGTGTCCCGCCTCAGCACGCGACCGTCCAGCTCGAGATTCTCTTGGTGGTCCGGTTCTACAATCTGCAAACAAAAGGTAACCCTAATTCTAAGAACATGAGAATTGAACTTGGATTGTTTGTAAAGATTGAAACCTTAAAAACTAATCTCTAAGATAAAACCCTAGGATAATAGATCAAACCCTAAAAGAGTAAATCGGAGCTCGAATAAGTCTGATCCCCTAAACCCTAAATCGAGATTGATCCATTGATCAATTAAAATCATAATCTTAAAGGTTTTGAATCTCAAATCAAATCCCTTTGATCGAAGATCAAAGTTTCGAAATCCCTAAAACCCTAAATTGGAAAATCGGTTTTAATTTTTATTTGAAACTTAATTGTTTGCTTGATCACCTAGAAATATTGATTAGGATTATTTAAACTTGAATATGAATTGCTTGACTTGGTTTAAAACCCTAATGACCTAGTTTTATCACTTTGAAATCGAATCAGACTGTGGCCGTGTGGCCTTAATACATTCTAGGTTAATTATTCTAGATTATCATCTGTGGCTGTGCGGCCTTGTTGCATCCATATCTGAACCTGATCACTACTGATTGATTGTAATTGAACTTAGATCTAATTCTAGAGATGATATTGAATTGAACTAAATAGCCATGTGGCTTGTTCCATTACTTGGCGGATTGATTTGTTTGTTTTGATTGAATCATGAACTGATAGAAATCAACCGCCTTAGGATTGCAATTACATGTAAAACTATATGCATTAAACCTAAATTGAATCTTGGCTGTGTGGCTTCTACTTGGCCGTGTGGCTTCTTCTTGGCCGTAAGGCATATACTTTGGCCATTAGGCTTTACTTGAATGTTTTAAAACTAAAACTCTTATTTCTAAAAAAAAGACCTATATTATCTATGATTTCAGATGTCGAAAATCAGTAACTTAGATTTTGCTGCCCTAAATGTCTCTGGAGACAATCACCTTCAGTGAGCGCTTGATACCAAGATCATATTGAAATCCAAAGGTCTCGGTGAATGTATCACCGAGGACAACAACTCAAATGAGAAAGATCGTTACAGAGCCATCTTGATCATTCGTCAAGATCTAGCTGAGAGTCTCAAGGATCAATACCTAACCATTGAGAATCCACTAGAGCTTTGGAACGAATTGAAATCAAGATATGATCACTAGAGAACGGTGATCTTTCTTAAGGCTCGGTCTGATTGGAGGGATCTAAGAATCCAAGACTATAAGTCCGTGGACGAGTACAACTCGGCCATGTTTAAGATCGTTTCAAAGTTGAAACTGTGTGGTGAAAGTATTACGAATCAGGATATGCTTGAGAAAACCTTTTCCACTTTCCACACAAGCAATGTGCTGTTACAACAACAGTGCAAAGAGAAAGGTTTTAAGACCTATGCTGATCTTATTTCTTGTCTTTTGCTTGCTGAGCAGAATAATGAGTTATTAATGAGAAACAGTGAGATGAGACCTGTTGGCTCAGCAGCACCACCTGAAGCACACAACACTGAGGACGATAAAGAGTCCCACCATGTCCAAGGAAACCGCTATCATGGCCGTGGTCGAGGAAGTAGATACGGACGTGGCCGTGGCCGTAGTTCCCTTGGCCGCGGACGAGGTAATCAAAATGGACGAGATCAGGGACGTGATCGTGGCTCATTTGGACGAGGCCATGGTCGTGGTTGAGGATCTTCGTTTAAACCTCAACACTCTACCAAATCAATTAAATCAGTGTGCCATAGATGTGGAATGGACAATCATTGGGTTAAGACTTGTAGAACTCCAAAGCATCTTGTTGAGCTTTATCAAGAGAGTTTGAAAGGGAAGAATCCTGAAGCCCATATAGTTTATCAAGACAATGAAAAAGACTTCGATCATGATAAGGACGATCTTATGGGTTATGAAACTTTGGATTGTCTTAAAGACTGAAGTGATTTCGACATTGTAATCTGATTTCTATGTTTTGGTGGTTTTTTTTAAATTATATGTTGTCTTTTATTTTAAACTTGTTTTTAAAAGACCTATATAATAAAAATAAAAGCTTTCCTTATATATATGAAGTCTCTAAGTTGCATCCTTTTGAATCTTGTTTTAGAGATGAACGAGAACAAGGATGTACTCGTTGTGGACATTGACTCAAGCCACACGATTCTTAAAGATAAGAGATACTTCATAAATCTAACTCTTAAAAACGCCAACATCTCAACCATTGCGGGTATTGCTAGCCTCATAGAGGGGCACGGCCAGGTCAATATCATGTTGCCTATGGGTACACATCTTGAGATATCATATGCCTTGTATTCACCGAAATCTAAGAGAAGTTTACTAAGCTTTAAAGACATTCGTATGAATGGATTTCATATTGAAAACAAGGGCGAGGGAAACAAAGAATCTCTTCAAATCTTTGAACTCGTCGATGGCAATAAGAAAGTCTTAGAATGCATACCCGCACTATCTACTGGTCTTTACCACACTAAAGTCAGTATGATCGAAGCTAATGTCACTTTTAATAAAGAGGCAATCGATAACTTCACTTTGTGGCACGACCGGCTGGGTCATCCCGGGTCGTCCATGATGCGTAAACTGGTTATGAACTCGAACGGCCATTCCCTTAAAGAGAAACGAGTCATCCCTAAGCACATATCTTGTGCTGCTTGTTCCCAAGGGAAACTTATTTCTAGGCCATCACCAGTTAAAATCACTAAAGAGACTATAAACTTTCTGGAAAGAATTCAAGGAGACATCTCTGGACCAATTCACCCACCTAGTGGGACATTTCAATATTAAATGGTTCTTATAGATGCGTCCACTAGATGGTCGCATGTCTGCCTCCTGTCGACAAGGAACTTGGCCTTTGCCAGGTTGCTTGCTCAGATAATTCGATCACGAGCACACTTTCCAAATGTTCCATTAAAGACTATACGTCTTGATAATGCTGGTGAGTTCACTTCCCAAGCGTTTAATGACTACTGTATGTCCATGGGGGTAAGTGTGGAACACTCCGTGGCACATGTACATACACAAAACGGCTTGGCCGAGGCATTTATAAAACGCATACAGCTCATAGCTCGGCCATTACTCATGAGGTCGAGACTTCCGGTCTCAGCATGGGGACACGCCGTCCTGCATGTGGCCGAGCTCATTCGCATCAGGCCATCAAGTGAACATAAGTATTCCCCATTACAATTACTTACGGGTCATGAGCCAGACGTATCCCATCTTAGGACATTCGGCTGTGCCGTTTATGTACCAATAACTCCACCACAGAGAACCATGATGGGACCTCAAAGGAGGATGGAGATATATGTTGGATTTGATTCCCCACGATTTTAAAGTATCTTGAGCCAACTACGGGTGATTTGTTTAAGGCCAGATATACGGATTGTCATTTCAATGAATCCGAACTTCAAACATTAGGAGGAGATAGCAGTAAAATGGTAAAAGAAATTTCATGGAATCAAACATCCATTTCTTGGCAAGATCTTCGTACTCAAGAATGTGATCTAGAAGTTCAAAAGATCATTCATTTACAAAATCTAGCTAATCAATTGCCAGATTCCTTTGCTGACCCAAAAAGAGTGACAAAGTCATATATACCAGCTGCTAATGCACCAATAAGAATTGATGTTCAAGAGGGACACAATCAAGTTTCTACAAAGTCTAGCCAACGTGTGAAACGTGGTAGACCAATAGGTTCCAAAGATAAGAACCCTCAGAAAATAAAAAAAGGTGCAACTGAGGTTCATAAGACACCAGACACGGCCGCGACCGATCAAGCCCATGATGTGGCCGTGACCAACCCGGTTTTAGACATGGCCAAACCTGATCCCACTGATGTGGCCAGCACTGATGTGCCAAACAATGATTCTTGGGACGCCAAGATTCATGGTACTGATGGTGCAGATAATAATGAGATCTCAATGGACTATGTCTTGTCTGGAAAACGGTGGAACAGAAAACATGTCGACATGGATGATTTATTTGCATATAAAGTAGCACTTGAACTTATGGATAATGAGGATCAAGAACCCACGTCTATATATGCATGCATGCAAAGATCAGATTGGCTTAAGTGGAAAGAAGCCATAACGTGGAATTAGAATCACTGAGAAAGAGAGGTGTGTTTGGTCCAATAATCCGAACACCTCATGATATTAAACTAGTGGGATACAAATGGGTCTTTGTGAGAAAGAGAAATGAGAAAGGAGAAGTCGTGAGGTATAAAGCCCGACTTGTTGCACAAGGATTCTCCCAGAGACATGGAATAGATTGTGAGGAGACATACTCCCCTGTGGTGGATGCTACGACCTTCAGATTTTTGATAAGTCTGGCCGTGAGAGAGGGTCTGAATTTGCGGTTAATGGATGTTGTAACCGCATACATTTATGGTCCACTGGATAATGACATTTATGTGAAAGTCCCAGAGGGTATAGAATTGAAAAACAAAGAGAGTTCTCGAGACCAACATTGTATTAAGTTGGAAAAATTTCTTTATGGACTGAAAAAATCCGGACGAATGTGGTACAATAGACTCAGTGAGTACCTAGAGAAAGAGGGATATAGAAATGACCTTATCAGTCCATGTATTTTCATAAATAAATTCGAAAATCAAGGGTTCGTGATCATAGCTGTGTATGTTGATGATCTGAACATCCTTGGAACCTCTGATGAGATTTTCCAAACGGTTGAATACCTTAAGAAAGAATTTGAGATGAAAGATCTCGGGAAAACAAAATTCTGTTTGGGATTACAGCTTGAGTACATAAGTGATGGTATCCTTGTGCATCAGAAGGCATACACAGAGAAAGTACTCAAGAGGTTTAACATGGCCGATTGTCATCCATTGACAAGTCATCGTCGTGAGATCACTTGGCCTGGACACTGATCCCTTCCGTCCCAAGGTGGACGATGAGGATGTCCTTGGTCCTGAAATGCCTTACCTCAGTGCCATTGGAGCTTTGATGTATTTGGCAACTCATACACGGCCTGATATAGCCTTTGCCGGCCTGATATAGCCTTTGCCGTGAATCTCCTGTCCAGGTTCAGCTCCAGTCCGACCCTTAGGCACTGGAACGGGATCAAACATATTCTTCGTTACCTACAAGGAACGAAAGACTTGGGTCTGTTTTATACTAACCATAATAAGGATGGTTTAGTTGGCTTTGCTGATGCTGAATATCTA
>NC_027752.1:39906162-39908686 GCF_000695525.1 Brassica oleracea var. oleracea | reverse complement strand
AATGCGGCTTGCATTGCTCAGCTCAAAGATGGTTATATCAAAGGGGATAGGACAAAACATATTTTGCCTAAGTTCTTCTTTACCCACGATTTGCAAAAGACCTGAGAGGTCAAAGTGATCCAAGTACGGTCTAGTGATAACTCGGTCGATTTATTTACTAAGGCACTTTTGACCTGTACATTCAGGAAGCTCACGCATCAGATTGGGATGCGTAGGCTGAAAGACCTCCACTGAGGTTCTCATCAGGGGGAGTAGTACGTGTTGTACTCTTTTTCCTTCATCATGTTTTTGTCCCACTGGGTTTTTCGTGATAAGGTTTTAATGAGGCAACATTAAGCGTATTACAATCCATGTATGGTTATGGCATCCAAGGGGGAGTGTTATAAATCAATTGATGGATGTCCATAACCGGCCCGGTCCATAAACCGGCCCATCTGTAGGAGAGAGAGTCGGTCTATTGAGGAGAGAGAGAGCCGGCCACATACATGTTTTCCTTTTCCTTGTATGATTAGGAATTTCTTTTCTTTGTAATCTTTCCATATTATGTATTAGTAGTTTTTCCTAAATCCTAGTTGATTTAGGTTTTGGATAATTTCTCTTTTACTTATCTTGTAATCCCCTATATAAAGTGAACAATTCATTAATAATAGATAGAAACATTCAGCTCTAAATCTATTGTTTCACAACACTATGTAGTTTTTGGTAACACATTTTTTTTAACGATGATTTATTATGTTTTTACAATTATGATATGAGAAAGATTATATAGACGATTCGACAACCGACAATACTACATGTCTTATGAAGATCTACGCCTAACTACATCACCTGAGCCGTTCTATGAAGATCCACGTCTGACCAGATTTACTTGCATCATGTTGAAGATCCCTTGTAAGTCTTTCTTCCGTAGTCTGCATAATTGTTTAATAAATCGCTATCTCCGAGACTTGAAACATGGATTTCCTATAATCTGCATATTCTGAGATTCGAACTTCAGACTTGGATGTAGAAGCCTTTAAACCTTATCCAATATGCTATAGTTGCTTGCACGGTAACACATTTTTATAATACTCATTCTTAAAGATATGCTCTAAAGTCTTTATGTATTCTTTCACTTAATACAATTTAATTTAAAAGTATCAGTTTTGTAAGAATACATAAAGACTTTAGATTAATTTATAATCTTCTATTGCTTTTATTATTCTCGTTGGAATCCATGCTTTGGCCATTCCATCGGAGAGAGAGGTCGGAGACTCAAAACTTTTTGGTGAACTCACCTTTTCCCTCAGAGAGAAGACTGGTCGTGACTTCCAACGTCTTTGATTCTATCACGAGGGATATGTAATGGAAGAACTAGGTTTAACATCAAAATAATGGAGAGCAAATCATGAGAGTTAAGGTTAAAAATGATTTTCCATATTTTAGTTGTTGCCATAGATTGTGCATATTTACCAAGATTGTGTTTTGAAATTTTAAACTTAACTAACATTTAAAAAGAATATATTCCATTAACTATAATTAATTTTTGATTTATTTTTTAAAAATTAGTTAATATCAGTGGCACAAGTTGGTAAATACTAAGAAAAATTAAGGGTGAAGTCAAAGTTATACTTCAACTTTAATAAGTAGATAAGGTGGATGTGAGGGATTAGCTATCGTAAGGTTGAAGTACAGATAACCAGAAGGATATAAGTAAATCGATTTCATATTGTCCCACTTACAAGTACAACACATTAACAACTAAGAACAGTAATGTTCTATGCTATATATGGATTAGCTGTTAATGCGTTGTAACTTGTTGCTATTTTGCAGGTTAAACAGAGTTATTTGGTAAGAACAACTTTGAGAGATTTGCTTTGATAGTTGTTTCCTAGGCAAGTCTCTTGAACTTTCGTGCATTACAAATTGCTCTGATAGTTGCTTTCTATGCAAGTCTCTTGAGTTTTGTGTATAACAAGTTTAAACCCCGTGAAAATGTAAGATTTCGAGAACGAAGAAACATTACATGTTTGTGTAAACAATGTCTTTTGTTATGTGATGTTAGGAGTTTTCAAGGCTCCTAAGACAAATGTTGTAGTATAGTGATTGTCGAACCAGTTCTGAGAGATATCAAAGCACTGAGAATGCAAGTACTCACTTAATCTAAGTGCAACCAATGATTTAGATGAGTTTTAAGCTATGACTAAAACTAATAAGCAATAACAGAATGATACTTTCTTGACTAAGGGAAAAGAGAACTCATGGGCATAGGGATTAGACCTTGGGTGATCAAGTTTTGAACTAAGGATGACAAATGATTAATCAAACTATCTACCTTAAGCCTAGACACAATTCTAAGCAAGCTCTATGTCTAGATGAATGCTCATTTGCTAACATATCTCAAACATCAAATGTCTTTGGTTGAATAATATGAAAGCAATCATTACAAATAAGTCTATTAGCTATTTTAGCACCTTTAACAACAAATGTCTTTGGCAGAGTATTCTAAAAGCCTAGGAGAATTGTCTCAGGCATTTCATCAAAC
>NC_027752.1:39895935-39901777 GCF_000695525.1 Brassica oleracea var. oleracea | reverse complement strand
ATGCATCCAAATGTCCCCAAGAACTCCATGTGGCACTCCAGTACCTAATAGAAACTCATGTATGCAAAATGCAACCTAAACATGTCTAAATCCTAATCTCTATGATGAAAATGTTTATGAATGAATGGATAAAACAATGCAAATATGCAAGATATTAGATACAAATCTTATTCCTTTGTGTGTGTATAGGCCAAAGCAAAACAAAATCTTAGGACATTTGCATTGGTGAATCTCTCGTTAAAATCTCTTATCAATTATAGTAATATTTAGTTATGGTGTTTCTCTTAAAAGCAGAGAGACTCATGCCAGAATCTATCATTTGAGAAATTCACCAATTCGGATAGCCTTATGGACAAACAATTTTGGTACAAGAATATGCAAAGTTTATTCTATATTTTTGACAAAAAAGATGTAAAATCGTATGAACAAACAAATAGAATAATCTTCTAAGACAAACAACATATGGACAAATGTTCTTCAGATAAATTATTAGACCATGCACCAGAGATTTCCATCACACAAAAAAAACGAAGTCCTTTCATGTGGTCTCAGATAATCTTCAGCAAATGAGCCATCAAAACTGAGAAAAAATCTCCATCTTTCGATCATGACAGAAGCCGAGAGGATAAACATCTTCACGCCATGAGATAACAAAAGCCGGTAGATATAGACACAAGGTGCTAACACAATGTATAGACAATAATAAAACAACAACAAAGAATCTTGTATGTATCCACATTCTTGTTTTCTTTCCCCACCCTAGATTTGCTTCTTTGCGTGAATCTCACACGTAAGAAACAATCAAAGGCTCTTTTGTTTCTTCTTCTATAGAACTCCTGTGGTAGTAACAGTACAAAGACAACTGCACAATACCAAGAACCGTTCCTATTCCATTTGGTGTCTGAGTTTTCAAAAAGAAAAAAACAATAAAGATTTGTTAATACTACTCAGAGAGACAACACAAGTTTGCAACCTCACTTACTGAAGAGCACAACTTACATAAACAAAGGCGTCGCTGTTGAATAACCCGTAAAGGAGGAAGGAACCACTCAACAAAAACGTTGATAGAGAGAGATAAAACGGCATAAACTCAACGCTCTTAGTTCGAATCACTAAGTTCTGCAAGAGACCAAGCAAGTCAGAAAGCTGAACACGTGAAAATACTTGGTTGACGTTTGTGTGAACTTACAATGACAAACAAAGGCGAGGCAAACATGGAGACAAGAGAAGCGCAGCTCAAGAACCCAACAAAGTACCAACGTGTGAGCTTGTCAGGTATCTGTAAACTTCCAGCTACAATCAATCCAACCACAGCAAACACCACAAGAAGCAGAACAAGCATCCTCATCTGCCATGATCAAGATCTTTGATTAGAACGATATAGAAAGCGAGTTTAACTAGTAGAATTTTCGTGTGAAGAGTTAATCAAGAAACCTTATTCTTCTTGTCTGTATGCATGATGAAGAGGATAATGTAACAAAGCTGAAAAGTGGCTCCAAGGGAATTTACAGTCACAAGCATGAGGTTTCTTTGGGATATGAAAGGTGAGCCGTACCAAAGGCAGATCAAGCAGTTCAAGAGAGAGTAAATGTATGGTAAACCAGAGAATTGCTCGGTTGATTTGTTCCTCAATATTCTCCTAAACGTTGGCCTGAGAATTAAAAACACACGCACAATGGAGAAAGAAATCAGTTAAGTCCATAGATAAGAAGAAAACAATGTTTTACTACAAGGAAGGAACAAGATAAGTAAATGAAGAAGAAGAAGAAGAAGAACTCACATTGGTGAAATGAATAGTCCAAATGCAAATATGTTGCCTGAAACAGAACAAAGATGCAACAGTAATAAGTGATGTAACAGATGCAAAACAGTAATAACTATATCAAAGCATCAATAAGCATATTTATTTTTTCTTTTAGGAAAATGATCAGAAACAACATTTGAATCTTTTCAGTGCCAAAGAAGAAAAAGCACAGACAAAAAAATGGTTAAACATATCTCTTGATTTGGGGATTTGGGGATATACCATAGCAATAAAGCCAGATCCAGTATAAATATTGATTAAACTATAAAAAAAAGTTTCTGTCCCTAAAAGTAGCTAAAAACTTTCTTCACCAAAAAAAGGTAGCTTAAAACTTCCAAAACAACACACAGTGGACATAATTAAAATCAGGTTAAAGTATTTACCTGCGATTCCGGCAACATCTTTCCACATGGAGAAAGAACCATGGAAAGCAAAAACATCCATAAGAAGCTTCTCTGTCAAAGTCCCCTTGCTTTTCTTTCAGAAGATCAAAGATTTAGCTTTTTCTTCTTTGCTCTGTTCTGCTCTTATGGAGGCAGAAGTAATAAATAAGATTAGTAGAGGGCAGAGGAGTTTCTTTAAAAGAGCAAGGACCAAAAGATTGAATGCGTACGACTATATATATGCGGCCCAGATTTAGCTGTGTACTTTTCTACCATCTTGCAATACATTAAAACAAAACTAAAAACTGACGTGAAGTTGCATAGTTGTTAAACAAAGTACAAACATTATAAACATGTTCATATAATCTGTCAAATATTTCTACTGTAAAAATTGATATTTGGCTATTAACACCTGCTTGATCTCATTGATTACTTATGCTTCAAATATAATTTGTCCCTATTAGAAATAGAATGTTAAAAACGACGGGCTAAGGGTTTCAAATCCCCAAACTATCTACAAAATTACATCATGTTACTTACTCATTTTTTTAACACAACTTATTTTTAATTACTTCTCAACTTGATTGATTACAATAGTTAGAGAAAATTATCTACTCTCGAAAACATAAATTACGACATTGTAAAATAAACGGGATGATTTTTCAAGAGAAGATGACAGCAGGTTAACAACATTTATGTATATGTTTATTTTGAGATTAAATTTATATAAATCTGGTTTCAGTCATTTAAAATAAAATAACTGATTTTGTGTGATTGCTAGGTAACTCGTTCGTACTGATTTTACTTTGTCATATTTTCTTTGGATACTTCAATTTCACGAATATTTAGAAATCGCTAGATTGCAACACGTGAAAACGATGTCCAAAGAGCGCTTAAAGTAAACGTCTTATCGATTGAACTTGAGCTAAAAAATTTGCTCTCCGTCGACGCTGAACCACACTTGTTTATCTATGATCATTGCTGTCCAATCAAAATTTTCCATGCTTGGATTGTGTTTTGAGAGTTTTTTGTGTGGCTTACATTCCACAATCACATTCTCCTACACGTTAATAATTCTTAAATAATAAAATAGTAACATTTGCTGGCTCGTGTGTTGATGTGATCTACTAGTGATCCAATGCATGTGAGCAGAGCCTCTGAATCACTTGATAAAGTTCCGAGAATGACAACTCCAAGGGGATGCGCTTTTGTTTTTAACATTTTCATGCAAAAATACAAATTTGCAATAAAGTTAGAAAGTTTGTTAACATTTGTTTTTAACGTTCAGTATTTTATATTATTTGATTAACATACAAAAATATAAAAGATCTATTTTTGTGAAACGTAATGAACAATTTATAACCAGGTTCAAATGATAAAAAATTATATATATATATATATATATCTAGTATTCCGAGGCAACTTAAGACACGAGTGACAAGTTTTAGAACGCGCTTTATGATTGAGCATGCAGTGAATAACCTGAGAGAACCACATGTTTTTATCGTTTAAAACTAGGTGCAAGAACATGTAGTTCAATAGCTTCGCTTTTATCTTTACTACTCATTTTGTCTATGGTTTGAAAGTTTGTGCTTGAACATCTTGACCACGTCTGTTAACATACTTTCGTGACGAAGGTTGATGAATATGAAAATAGGACATTGAGTTTTTTTTGGGTAAAATAGGACACTGAGTTTATGAATATTAGATCACATGCAGGAATATGACTGAAAGCTTGTACTCAAACGCCATTCATACGTATGCTTATTTATTAAATAGGAGTAGCATTTTAATGCTCTTCTCGACCTTATCTCTTATAGCATTTTTTTGGTTATACAAGAATTTGATTCTTGACTTTAATAATCACACAGCCATGGCCCCATGGACATAAAAGTGTATAACTACGACAAAATCAATTGCATTTATGAACTTTTGACCTGACAAAAACTATACTTCAAACACGCTATCGAATATATATTTTCTAAAACTAAATATTCATATTTGAACTTAATTATTCATATTCGGTGTTTAAATTTTTTTGAAAAATATCATATTCATACGCAGCGTTCATCGAACTATATATCTTTTGATTTTTCAGACGTTTTTAGAACATCACCAATGTAAACCTCTATATTTTCTTCTAAAATAGATATCTCTGTAATAAATATGAAATTGCTCTAGTGTATAATTTTATAATAGAATTTCTCTAGTTTAGAAAAAAATATAGAAAAAGTTACTTTTTGCCTCTATATTTTTTTTTTGTCATCGTCGTATACAGACTCATTGACTCTTTAAACCAATTTGGTAACTCCGCATCTATGTGAACGATGAAAGACGGTTGTTGTCGAACACTGCGTGCTAGCTATCCGCCCTTAAATTCTTTATTCGAGGTACATGAATGATCTCTGAGTTGTGGAAGCTTTCCTTCAGAATTTTGATATCCTCCAGGTAACTTTCAAATGCTGGCCATTCTTTTGGTTCTGAAACCATCTTCACCAATTGAGAATAATTCGTCGCAAACGTGACCCGAAATTGCCGCAAATTCCTCATATATTCCATTGCCCATATTAACGCCCCCATCTCCGAGTGAAGAGGTGAAATACTCCCTCTAACATTTTTTGCCCCCATTACTCCTTCAAATCCTTCCAAAGTGTTATACCAACCTTGACCTGAAAAAAATATTTTCTTTCCACAAACCATCTGTAAAGCACCAATGCCCCCGAAATTAATGGTAAGTTCTAGATCCCGACCTGGTATGCTGCCCTCTGTATCTGCGGCACCTGTGCCTCTTCTCAGAATGTCGACTTTGTTTCCGCTAAGTTGAGCGTTTTTCTGGGATCCATGTCCAAATTACTAAAACCTTTGTTGTTCTTTCTTTTTCAAATACACCATAATATCCACGGAAATTGATGATCATGCATTATCGGATGAACTTTCCCGAAGAGATAATCTATATTTGTAAAAAGAGAATTAATAGGAAAAAAAGCAGAGTTTGATAGAATCTTGAAAAATAGCATTTTGCTTCTATATTTAAACGTGAAAATAACATATCTCAATATTTTCTCCTATAAATAGAACAAAATTTATTATACAAGCATACATTAGAGCAATTTTATTTCTATAATGAAATTTTTTACTTTTAAGAAAAAATATAGAGATAAAAATAGAGCTGGGTTGGAGATGGTCTTACTGATATTAGGCATAATATAATAAAATAAAATATTAAAAAAACAATCGTTTAGAAAACGCCCACTTGTGAATAAATTCATTTTGCATGTATATTTGAACGTTGCAGACTTGCTGTTTTTCTTTCGGATAAAACCGTACGTGTAAAGTCGGATTTTAATCCTTATCCAATAAATCATCAGATTATTGTCTTTTCTTAGGGGTCTTAACTAATAACTAGATCATGATGATCTGCGCGCCAGCACGGATATGAATTTTCAGTTTTTAATTATTTATTTTATTAAATGATGTATTTGTAATATCCGTTCATATTATAATCATTAAGTAAATATTTTTTTTTGCATCTTAAACTATCTATTTTTTTACGAATGTATGATATCATATAAAAAAAATGAGTATAAAGTTAATTAGATAATTTTAAAAACAGAAATTTTTCTTTCGTGTACGATATCATATAAATAATGATCCG
>NC_027752.1:39824812-39895375 GCF_000695525.1 Brassica oleracea var. oleracea | reverse complement strand
GTACAATTGTGTGAGTCAAATTCTAGTTTTATTGATGCATGTTATATATTAGTGCTGCATGTTTTAGGTAACATTTTAATGATGCACGTTTTTAAAAATCTCCATTATTAAAATTATGCACGTAATGATAACTCATGAGTTTTTTTGGTCGATTAAATGACATTATGTCCAAATTTATTTAAGGATATTTCATTAAGGTAACTGAAAAAGACAAACAATAAAATAGGAAGTTTAAATTCATTTAAGCATATTTCTTTAATGTAATTGAAAAGACAAGTAATAAATTAGACAGTTTTATTCGTTTTAGGATATTTCATAAATGCAACTGAAAAAGACAAGCAAAAAAAAAGGAGTTTAAGAACATTTTCAAATGGGTATTTTTATTTTAATAATATAGATTCTTTGACCAACTAAGGAATACAAAACTAATTAATACTCTCTTCAGTTCAATTATCGTTTAAGATTTGTTGGCAGATTAAAAAATATTTAATTTTGTATATTTTAAAAATAATACTTATATACGTCTAACAACATTTCAACGAATAGAAAAATCATATAGCATATAAAATTAATAATTTTGCATTAAAATTGTAAAATGCACTTATTTTAAAACAAAAATTATATTTTATAACAATAATTAAAATGAAACAGGAAAAGTATAAAATTATCTCATGTATCAATAACTAGTTGACTAAGCAATGTCGCTCATGAATCAAGCTATCTATATACAAAGCGTGGGACACTAGTTAATCTTTTCTTTTAAAAATCTAAGGTTGTACGCAAATATTACGAGTACTTTAATAATTTAATTCATCAAATATATTTCTTCTTTTGTTCTTCATCAAATATATTTGCAACTGTGATGTATCATGTATGTATTCAGTGGATTTGACTGTATTTAGCAACTCATATTCTTCAGCAAACGAAGTAGTCCCATGCTTTATATCCTGCATTTTCGTTTGCAATTTTGTGTTAGTCTAATACTTTAACTATCATCACTTAGAAACGCAAGGCAAAACTGCAGAAGCCGAGAAACAATCAGGTCTTAGTTGTCAGCTTACGCAAAAACATTTTTAATACCATATAAATATGATTTACTGCTAACATTACGCAACTATAAGAGGAAAATATGGATCGGTACGTTAACATCAAGAATATGTATTCTTAATATATTGATTTGTAAACATCATAGTGCTTCTTACTCGCGATTAATTTCAGCCGTAATAAGGGAAAACAAAACACATATATATATACATGTGGAAGATACTTAAATGGATACGAAAAAATGAAGAAAGCTCAACTTCATACGCAGTGTGCCATTTGGGCCACCAATAATGATCCTCAACTAATTCTCTTTTGGTACATTAAAAAGAAAATAAAAGGTCTACTTTTTAGCCCGTTTCAAATATATCTTCCTAAACATCAAAGTTAATGTACTCTGTTTCGTTGACAAAATGTGTACTGGTTAATGATATTTTTAAATCGGTGGTTCCTGTTTGGAAAAGAATCAACAGAATAGCTAATAGCATAAAAAGAGATTCAAGTAAAGTATAAAAGAAAAACTGATATGCTGCATTGATCTTTCTTTGTTTCGATTTTGCTAGTCCTTCTCTTTTCTTTTGTTTTGTTTTGAAAAACGTCAAATTAATCAGCGATAAATAAGAGCACCATTAACCCTTAGAGACAAATTTGGGTTCTTAATGATTTTTAAATAATTAATGATGCTTAAGAGCTACTACTCAAGAGACACTTATATATTTAGCTCCAATGGTAAGTTCTTAATTAGAGGTTCTTAAAAAAAAATATTAAACTTAAATTTTTGAAAGATGAAATTTTTTTATAAAATAAAATATATTAAAAGAAAACATTTTAAACATAAATTTCTTTTTTTTTTTGACAAACATAGATAAAAAAATTTTACAACACAGATTTGTAAAATAAACGATAATAATTTGAAAAAGTCACTGAGGTCAGTTGTTGTCTTGATGATGTCCGAATTTACGCCATAGATGTTCAACCAAATCAGCTTTCAGTTGTTGATGCATTTGTCTATCACGAATTTTAGTTTGAGCACTCATCATATTGGCGATATTTGTTGGCATATCTGTAGAAAACGTGTGATCCACATGTGAACCTCCGGTGTCTTCTCCTAGTTGGAACTCTGAAACATCATACTGAGTGTATCCATCTCATTCGTCTTGTACTATCATGTTATGGAGTATGATACATGCTCTCATAATCTTCCCAATTTTGACTTTGTCCCAAAAAAGTGCAGGATTTTTAACAATGGCAAACCGAGCTTGCAAGACTCGCTTCTTGATGTTGCGCAAATAAAACCGCTTTCGGCCCTTGTGGCATTGGAATAGATTGGATAAAAGTTGCCCATTTCGGATAAATACCGTCGGTGAGATAGTAAGCCATATAATACTCTCTTCCATTGACAGAAAAAGTGACTTGCGGAGCTCGACCTTGTATTATGTCATCAAAAACAGGTGAGCGATCAAGAACGTTGATATCATTTAAGGTACCTGGAGGTCCAAAAAATGCATGCCATATCCACAGATCATACGAAGCAACTGCCTCCAAAACGATTGTCGGTTTTCCTGAACCACGTGCATATTGGCCTTTCCAAGCGGTGGGACAATTTTTCCACTCCCAATGCATACAATCGATGCTTCCTATCATCCCGGGAAATCCACGAAACTCACCAACATCAAGTAGACGTTGAAGATCAGCTGATGTTGGTCTTCTTAGGTACTCCTCGCCGAATAAATATATTATGCCTTCCACAAAATGTTCCACACATGACCGAGTAGTAGTTTCACCGAGTCTGAGGTATTCGTCAACAGCATTAGCCGCAGTATCATATGCCAAGACACAAATGGCTGCTGTACACTTCTGAAGTGGAGATAGACTAGGCCTTCCGAGAGCATCTACCTTAGGTCGAAAGAATTCAACTTCATTGGAGAGTCGATCAACAATATGCATGAACAATGGCTTGTTCATTCTAAATCGTCGTCAGAAGAAATTGTGTGGATATGTTGGAGTTTCACTGAAATAATCATTCCATAAACGAATATGCCCTTCTTCACGATTTCTTTCGATATAAGCTCGTCTTTTTTTTTCTTGATGACCAATGGTAAACTCGTCAAAGGTTTGATCATAATAATCATCAAAATACTGATCAAATGCATCATCAAGTGATTCTTCGAACGTGTTATTCGAAGAAGATGACATATTTGTGAACGAATATATATATATATATATATATTTTTTTTTTTTGGGTAAGGAAAGGGAATAAGATTTGGTTTGGGAAAAAAAAAATTGATCGGTTGATTTTGGCTTTGATCTTGGTTGGTAAAAGAAGATGAATTTTTTTTTTTTGGTTAAGGAGAGGGAATATGATTTGGTTTGGTAAGAAAAAAAATTGATTGGTTGGATTGGGGACTTGATTTGGTGATATGGGTTGGTCTCGTGAGAAGAGGGTTTAGGTGATGTAATGAGTTACTTTGATTGTTGAGAAAGAGAGAGAGGTTGAATACAAAGACCGAGAGAGAAGAGTACAATAGGTGAGAATCAATTGAGAGCCAATTGATGCAAATGAGAAATATATAGAGAATACAAGACATGAGAATCAATTGAGAGCCAATTGATGCAAATGAGAAATATATAGAGAATACAAGACATGAGAATCAATTGAGAGCCAATTGATGCAAATGAGAAATATATAGAGAATACAAGACATGAGAATCAATTGAGAGCCAATTGATGCAAATGAGAAATATATAGAGAATACAAGACATGAGAATCAATTGAGAGCCAATTGATGCAAATGAGAAATATATAGAGAATACAAGACATGAGAATCAATTGAGAGCCAATTGATGCAAATGAGAAATATATAGAGAATACAAGACATGAGAATCAATTGAGAGCCAATTGATGCAAATGAGAAATATATAGAGAATACAAGACATGAGAATCAATTGAGAGCCAATTGATGCAAATGAGAAATATATAGAGAATACAAGACATGAGAATCAATTGAGAGCCAATTGATGCAAATGTCTGTGATGCAAGAGTACAAGAGAATACAAACATGTCACATGATGCAAGAGTACAAAATGATTCCTGATTACACATGAAGCAAGAGAAGAAGTCACATGATGCAAGACTACAAAATACAAAGTACAAGACACAACAAATCCGTGACAGACAAGCTTGACTACAAGACAAGAGACACTCAGCTTGACAGAACAACACACTGACCTTGTCCGTGACAACAAGACAAGACGAGACACTCAAAGCCTTCTTTTCCTCTTGTTACCATCACCCTTAGAGGACTGTCCTTCTTCTAGCTTGATTCCCGACTTCAACACCTTGAACTTCTCATCTCTGAGCTTCTTCTCTTCCTCATGCATCCTTTGTAGCATCCTTCTGAACTCAGGTTCAATGTCATCTTCTGATTCCTCCACCCTAATCAAATACCCCATACTGCTCATGTATTCTTCCCTTGATAACTCCACAAAACAGGGCAATAGCTAGGTTAGAGACATTCATCCTCATACCGAGGATACCATAGATAGCTGGCCTCCCCCTAGTGAAGCTCAAGGCTTAGGTCAACCCACTAAAAGAAAATCCTATCGTGAACCTTGTGAAATTCAAGCTTTTATGTAGACGTGTAGATGAATCGACCTCTGGACAGATCTACCTCTTCTACTGTTTCTTCTTGTGGGATATCCTCAACTTCATCATCTGCATCTTGTGGTGGGAGAGGTGGTATGATTCCTCTTGCGGAGAGGTCACAAACAATCGGTTTTCTTGATTCCATTTCTGTACTTGTTCCTCTGAAAAGCAAAAAAAAAATAAAAACAGCAAAGTATAATAACACATCAAGCAGAAACATATAAGAACACATCAAACAGAAACAAGATTCATTTCAAAGCGCAACAAACAAGATTCATAACTGATAACATTGACATAAGCTAAAAAGATTACATTGATAACATATTCTTAATCAGTTTGTTCTTAAGTGCCACTTCTAATTCACTAAGTGGCTCTGTTTTTGCAAGGAGTTTGTCAAGCAGTTTGGTCTGGCTAAGCTTTTCCTTTGCTGCTATGTCCTTCGCCTTTAACTCCCACATTTGCTGAAAATCTAGCAGATTCTTGCCACCTTCTCCCACTGACCTTTTAGCCTCCGCCTTGGATGCCTTCACACCAGTAGGCCTACCCGTAGCTTCATGCTCTCCATTGACACTAGGCATAGATGCTGATGACTGAAAAGATTGTTCTTCCCCCACCCTCTTCCTTTTTGAACCACAACTTTGTTGACTGCTTCCATAACTCCCACACCATTTCTGATCATTCCTAAGCTCCCTCCACGCATGCTCCATTGAGAACTTCAACTTGTAATCATTGAAGAATATTTCATGTGCAGCCTTCAAAACATCATCTTCATTCTGCCCACTTGTCCTCTGTTTTGTTGCTGCGTCATATGACCCCACGAACTTGCAGACACCTTCATTTATCTTCCCCCACCTTTTCTTACAGTGGTTGTGCTCTCTCTTTGCCAAACCAACGACCTTCGGACTTGCATTATAATAAGCCGCAATCCTTTTCCAAAAGGTTGATGCCCTTTGCTCATTCCCAACTACCGAATCCTTGGAGGTATTCAACCAAGCATTGATGAGGACCAGGTCTTCAGCTGTTGACCACTTGCACCTTTGCTTACGGTCCTCACCATTATGTGCACGGGAAGCAGATCCTCTAAGGTCTGGAGTTGCTGAAAAACTCAGAAACTGACTTGGGTATTCATTGTTAGGTAGTCCTTGACTGCTTAGTAAGTTTAAAAAGCTAGAGGTTTGGCTTTGGTGAGGATCCATAAAGAGCAGAAGTAGAGAAGAAAGATGAAGGAGATGATAATAAAGAGAATGATGAATATGAGTTTATAGATGGTAGAGAAGGAAGAGAAGTCGGAAGTTTCAGATGCATTTATCTACGACATTGATGACAAAGAATAAGCACAAACACAAACACCTTTAAGCAATTCTAGCTAGCCATCACTTCCATTTATCACACAACCACAACCACAACCACAACCATATTCTAGCTAACCAACACATTAATTACAGTCGATGCTATTGAAACCAAATCCTAAACCGAACCAGAAAGACAAAGTAGCACTAAACTGTGCTCGTTGAAGGTTTGCTCAATCACCCTTGGTCGATTAACCTTGATTCTTCAATCTGACAACAGAAACACATAAAAAAAAATTAATTCAGACATAACTACACAGAAAAAAATTAATTTAATCATTTGAAAAGAAGAAGAACTTTACATGTATTGTTCCACCAATGTACTCCTCTGCTTTGCTTTTCTTCGTCTTCTACCACAAACACACAATTAAAAATCAGTCAATTACTTTCTGATTCACAAGACTGAACATGCCGAACCTAAACTAACTTACAAACAAATGATATTGAAATTGCGATGACAACAACACATACAATAATCAATCACATACATCAATCTATCGAGGAGAAGACCCACCGAGAGACAGATTCGAGGAGAACCAACAAAATAGAAAGAAAAACAACCGATCAGACAGATTCGAGGAGAAGATGCATAATCTAAGACATGCATAATCAAGAACACAACAATCACTTACCTTTCGATTTCAGAAGATCAACCGACAGAGAGCTCCATCGCCTCGGGGAGAACTACCAAGAGAGAGGTCGCCGAATAAAGCCACCGGAGGAGATGTCGCCGACGCGAGCCACCGGACGAGATGTCGCCGACGCGAGCCAAGAGATGTCGCCGACTAGAGCCACCGAAGGAGACGTCGAAATTGACTTTCGCCGAGAGAGAGAGAGAGAGAGAGAGAGATTTTCGCGTTTAACGCGTAACCGACGAAACATCCTCTCATCCCGTGACACCTGGCGAGCAAGAGGCGGGCCTTCCCTCCCCTCCCTAAGAGGCGCGTCTTTACCTTTTTTCATTTTTTTATTTTTATTTTGGTTAAGAGTTACGCTAAGAGCTAGCGTTGAGCATGCTGTAAGGCTCGAAGGCGACGGCCTCGTTATCGACGGCCCAATCAAACTTTTGCTGTAACGTGATGTTTTCGCATTTGTTTTTCTTCTTTCTTTTAGATTAACATTACGCTTATATCATTTTATTTAAAACTAGGGTCGACCCGGGCGTAGCCCGGGTTTTTGTTTAAATTTAAATTTAGCCCGAGTTTTTGTTTAAATTTAAATTTTGATTATATATTTAGTATGTTTATTTTAATATATATAAATTTTATAATCTATCATAACCATATAAGTAGCTATTGACAAATATAAACTAATTTTAAATTATTCAATCTTTTTGTCTTACGCTATTCAAAAAAATTTGTATCCAATTTTTTGTTATTGAAAATTATATATAAGGTGAAGAGCAGAATGATAAAAAATTAATTAAATTTTAGTTATGGTGTTTAATTGGTTAAATTGTTTTAATGTTTCAATTCACTTAAAACTATTTATAACATTTGTTTCCAATTAGTCTCTAAGTAATTTAATGGACTATCCCCTTAAATTTACAACCAATAGTTTATTTTTTTTTTTAAATATTTAAATTTTTCAAAAATTTATGATTATATATATAACACCAACAAAATTTACTTAACCCGATTTGCTTAACTAATTGATTTAGTTAATGAATTAGTTAAATTTTGAACTGAAGCTTTCTCAATGAGAAAAAAATGAGTAGAAGCATTTTATGTTTTTTATAAAACTGTAATGACCTGGTTTGCTTAACCAATTGGTTTAGTTAATGAATTAGTTAACATTTAAACCAGTTTTTTTAACTGTGTGTGTATAAGTGTTCTTACATATCTAATTATTTATCTTTTGGTCAAAACATAGCTAATTATTTGATACCTTTTTCTATCAAAATAACATAGTGATTTGATAAAAAAAATAGTGATTAGTGCAAGGCTATTGTATGTTTTTTTTTCAAAATGTACTAATGTAAATGCATGATGCCTAGAATCGGTCCCGCGCGTATGGATGTAATGTATTTTTTTGTTTGAATTCTTTTCTTTTGTATGCAATTTTTATTTGCTTTTTGGATTTGTATTCGGATGTTTTGATTGTTACTATATATTTGCGAATGTTTCCAATTTGATGTCTTTTTTTGAAGTTACATTGAAATACCAGTATTACATATTTCTTGCATGAAGTTCATTCTTGCTTGTGTTTTTTTTTTTGACTAAAGCTTGTGTTTTGTTGGTATTACATTTCTATAGTTTTTTTTTCTGGTTCTTGGTCTTTAATATTCGTTGCGTTAATAGTCCTGATCTTTTATGGGTATCGTAAATGTAAAGTGCATTCTAGCTTGTATTTTGTTGGTATTGCTTTTTTTATAGTATTTTCTGGTTCTTGGTCTTTAATATTTGTTTTGTTAATAGTCCTGATCTTTTATGGGTATTGTAAATTTTGTTTAGTTATATTTTTCATTTTGTTCGTTTAAAATTAGGGGATTAAATTATGATAATTGTCTAGCATATGCATGTATATGTCGTCCACTGCTCATTTTGTTTTAATAAAAAATAATTATCTAATATTAGAAAAATTTCTAAAATTATTATTTAGGATTCCTATTATTTTTAGGGAAAAAATATTCTTGCACGTTAGAGAAATATAGAGAAAGCACTTCATGTCTTCCATGTATTTTCATCTTCAGGTCGTGTATATATTATAGCTTACTTGGAGACATAATCAAAAGTAATCTGACAATATATGTCACAACTTTGCATTTCTCAGGACTCAGATGAAATGTAATGTAACAAAATTACATTGGCTGATGGCTCTTTCGAGAATAATTTGTTTCCTACATCTGCTCCAACCATTTTCCAGTTATTAGAAGCATCTTTCACAATAAGCTATCATGTAATATAGAAAAAAAAACAAAAAATTGAAAAAATTGACATTAACTGCAGCAAAATTAAATTGCATCAGTTTAGTGTTTGGTTGCGCACACAATTGAAGTAGACAATTTAGTCATGTTTTATAACTTTACATTGACAGCATTTGTGCAGGATGCAATAAAAATAATGAATGCAAATACTAAAAGAATTCGAGCTTCTAAGACTTCCTATATTATTAACAGTATATTTCTTATATAGCAATAACAATATACTTGTGTAGAGTGACCTTTATATATAAATATTCCTTACATAATTGGCTAATTATAAATTTCATTTCCAAGCTATACTAAGTTGTATGTACACAAAAAAACTGTATGAGAACAAAAAAAAAGGCCTAAGCTGTTTCCTTAAAATACCAACCTGCATCACATGCCTTCGATTTTTACCATTTGATAAGGCTTCAAGCTTTTTGTTGTTCAAAAATAAAAGAGCATAAGATGGTTACCTAGTTAGTGCTTCAATCAACTGATGTACCTGAGTGCAAAAGATACAAAATTTTACCAAGAGAATTGGTGAGGAAGGAAAATAGCGAGAGAAGTGATCACCACAAAGCTCCACATCATCAAACCTCTTGTTAGTGTGAAAGTACCCAACATTACTCAAACCTTAGAGCCACGTAATGCTCCACTTTCTAAACACAGATAAATAGCAAAAAAAATATGTTTTTTGCATCGAAAACATATGGATACACACTAAATCTCTCTCAAACACAGCTATAGAAAATATTGCGCTTGTGGTTAAACCCAAAAAATCCAAGATCTAATTTTTCTATGTTAAAAAGACACACCATTTAGACTTTACTGACAATCAAACAACATACATCACATCAAGGAGACAATTTAATTCCGTAGACGAACTAAAACTCCACAATCTGTAATCCAATATCAAAGTTCAGTTTCAAAGCTGATTCAAATCATAAGATGAAGAAGAGAGTTTGACCATGATGAGCAAGATCTCGAGAGGAGGGAGGAGAGCAAGGTTAGAGTGAAAGGTGGTGAGACGGTTGAGACGTCCTCGAATCCGCTAACAGTGAACAGAGTACCCGCCTTGAGACGGTGGTGCCGGAAGGTGTCGAGACGGTTGACATTACGGTGGCTGGCATGAGTAGAATCACATGTGAAAAAATCCTAATCAACAAACAGTTTCAAGATTTCTCATTCAAAAGAGTTTAAATCAATATCTGAATACAAAAGTTTGGATAAATATGAGTTAAAACGCCCATGTAGTTTAAAAAGAACCTGTTAAAGAGTTTTAAGAATGAAATACCTTATCATCGAAGAGGATTATGTCATCTCCCATCAACTCGTCACAGCGTTGCGCTTTTCAGTTTCTGAGCAGCCGCACCTTGACGACGGAAGATCAACAGCCGAATTTCAATTCAGCAAGTAAAACGGAATTTAGTCATTATATAGAGAAAGAAATTTTAGAATGCAATTGGAATTGTGAGGATGATTCTCCTGAGATGAGGCCTTACCTTTTTATAATGGGAGATCCACCGCTAGGAAGAGGGATAAGAACCATTGAATGTGTAATCGTGGATCCAGTAAATCGAAATAGTTAAGACTTCATTAATGACGATGAATCAATGCATGTTTTAAAGCCTAAGAGGAGATGAATCGAAAACAAAACGACGCCGACATAGACATAAAAACATAACGAAAGTAATTATCTCCATGATTGAAGACGGAAGAGTTTATGAAACTTGAACAACCTCTATGAGCGACTAACTTAATCACAGTCTCAGAAGAATCAGAGCGAAGATGTTCGAGGAAGACGACGCGTGAACACATCTTGCTTTTAGGTTTCAATTAAGGTTTTGGGCTGAATTAACTTGAATATATCAAGGGGCCAATATGACCTTTGAATAGAATCGTGAAATAAAGAAAAATAGCCGAAGTCCAAAGTCTTTAAAGCAGTTTTGATTTGTTTTTTAAAAGTGACACGTGTCAGCACCACAGAGCACGAATTTGTGACCTGAATGCTGAGGTGGCTTTAACAGGAGAAAGCAAACTATCTTTTATATATAAAAGATCTTCTTTAAATTTTCAACGTAACATAACAGTGATGTGATAAGATTCCTAGTCAAATTCAAAGTAAAGAGGCGAGAAATTGCATGGGAAACCGGAACTCAAGCGGACATGCTGAAATTTCTGCGTTGCCTATATACTTTCGGATGGTAAATTAAGAAAAAAGAATTGACCGTGGCGTAAAAAATTGAACCGTAGTTAGTAATGGCAGTATAGTAATTTGTCGGTGGCTCTCCGTAACTTTCTCAAAAAATTAAAAAAAGAAGGGGCGCACAGTGTTTTCTGAGACGCTCGTTAGATGCTTCCTCCTCCTCTTCTTCACTCTTATATTTATTCCTCTCATCTCTACACATCTCGAGATCTTCTCCTTCTTCAAGCTTAGTTTGATCTTGATCCGAATCGACTCGGTACGTACCCCCAACTCTCTTTCTCTATGATCTCTGAGCTAATTCGTGAATGTACGACGTCGTGCTGCTTTTATTGGTTATCGTGATCTGTGAGGACTAGTTATCATTTTGCCATTTGGATCTGCTGCTCATTTGATTACTACATTCGTCATACTTGTGGATCTGGATCTAACTTTTTCCGATCTCGATTTCGCTATTAGCTGTATCGTACTAATCGCGTGGGCTTCGGCTTGCTGTTACTTTGCTTCAATTCTACCTTATTTGAATCTAATGAGTATAGATCTGCATGACCTGCTCTTCTTAGTGACTGTTTCCTTAGCTTAATCCATTTAATGGATCATCATGATTATGTTTGTAGTCTATCTGTTCGATTTGATCCCATGAGATTTTCTATTTGCAGATATTATTATAACTTTCACATCACAATGGCCACATATAAGCCCAAGAACATCCTCATCACCGGCGCCGCGGGATTCATCGCCTCCCACGTGGCCAACAGGCTAGTCCGCACCTACCCCGACTACAAAATCGTGGTCCTCGACAAGCTCGACTACTGCTCCAACCTCAAGAACCTCAACCCTTCCAAATCCTCCCCCAACTTCAAGTTCGTCAAGGGCGACATCGCCAGCGCCGACCTCGTCAACTACCTTCTCATCACCGAGAACATCGACACCATCATGCACTTCGCTGCGCAGACTCACGTCGACAACTCCTTCGGTAACAGCTTCGAGTTCACCAAGAACAATATTTACGGGACCCATGTGCTTCTCGAGGCTTGTAAAGTCACTGGGCAGATCAGGAGGTTTATTCATGTGAGTACTGATGAGGTTTATGGAGAGACTGATGAGGATGCTTCCGTGGGGAATCACGAAGCTTCTCAGTTGCTTCCGACTAATCCGTATTCGGCTACTAAGGCGGGTGCTGAGATGCTTGTGATGGCGTATGGGAGATCTTATGGGTTGCCGGTGATAACTACCCGTGGGAATAATGTTTATGGTCCTAATCAGTTTCCTGAGAAGTTGATTCCTAAGTTTATTTTGTTGGCTATGAGTGGGAAGCCGCTTCCGATCCACGGAGATGGGTCTAATGTTAGGAGTTACCTCTACTGTGAAGATGTTGCTGAGGCGTTTGAGGTTGTTTTGCACAAAGGGGAGGTTAACCATGTGTATAATATTGGGACGACGAAAGAGAGGAGAGTGATTGATGTGGCTAATGATATCTCCAAGCTCTTTGGGATTAACCCTGACTCCACCATCCAGTTTGTGGAGAACCGGCCGTTTAATGACCAGAGGTACTTCCTTGACGACCAGAAGCTGAAGAAACTGGGGTGGGCTGAACGAACCACTTGGGAGGAAGGGCTGAAGAAGACGATGGAATGGTACACTGCGAACCCTGAGTGGTGGGGAGATGTTTCTGGAGCTTTGCTGCCTCATCCAAGGATGCTGATGATGCCTGGTGATAGACTCTGTGATAGTGGTGACGAGCACAAGGATGCTGATGGTAATCAGACGTTCACGGTGGTTACTCCCCCCAAGACTGGTGGTTCTGGAGACAACAAAACCTCCTTGAAGTTCCTCATCTATGGCAAGACTGGGTGGCTCGGTGGGCTTCTAGGAAAGCTCTGTGAGAAGCAAGGGATTGCGTACGAGTATGGGAAAGGTAGGCTAGAGGACAGAGCTTCTCTTGTGGCGGATATTCGTAGAGTCAAACCTACTCATGTCTTCAATGCAGCCGGTTTAACGGGTAGACCCAATGTTGACTGGTGTGAGTCACACAAAACAGAGACCATCCGAGTCAACGTGGCTGGTACTTTGACTCTCGCAGATGTTTGCAGAGAGAATGGGTTGTTGATGATGAACTTTGCCACCGGTTGTATATTTGAGTATGACGCTGCACATCCAGAAGGTTCAGGGATTGGCTTTAAGGAAGAAGATAAACCGAACTTCACCGGTTCCTTCTACTCAAAAACAAAGGCAATGGTAATAATAAACTATCACATAAACAAACTACATTTTGATCCTCAATCTCTGGAAACTCAGTCTATAAATTCTCTGTTTTCATTTTCACCAGGTGGAAGAGCTTCTAAGAGAATTTGACAACGTATGCACCTTGAGAGTGCGTATGCCAATCTCATCCGACTTGAACAACCCACGAAACTTCATCACCAAGATCTCGCGTTACAACAAAGTGGTGAACATCCCAAACAGCATGACCATACTAGACGAACTCTTACCAATCTCGATCGAGATGGCGAAGAGGAACCTGAGGGGGATATGGAACTTCACCAATCCAGGAGTGGTGAGCCACAACGAGATACTAGAGATGTACAAGAGTTACATCGAGCCGGGTTTCAAATGGTCCAACTTCACTTTGGAAGAACAGGCTAAGGTCATTGTTGCACCACGGAGCAACAACGAGATGGATGGTGCTAAGCTCAGCAAGGAGTTTCCGGAGTTGCTTTCCATCAAAGATTCGTTGATCAAATACGTCTTCGAACCCAACAAGAGAACGTAAGAGCCTCTCGTTAAGAATACACTACACACTTCCTCTTTCTCTGTTCATTGTTATATTATCCTGCAGGTAGTTTCACTGTAATGATTCTACTATAATTTGATTTGATTTATCATGTAATTCATTTACTCCTTTTTGGTACTCTACGACAAAACACATCTTTGTTTACATTAATATTATTACAGATTTATCTGAGTTTTATTTTATATCACTATAGATTCCTGTTCCTATTGTAATTCTTTTTGTTTTCATGTCAAGATAAAAGAAGATGGATGAAGACAGAACAATAAAAAAACAATATTGATGCTTTAACCCTTTGCTTTAAACTTGAGGTTTGTTACACAATGTTATATAAGTTAAATCAATATAATGCATAGATTCATTTAGCAGACACAAGAACAGAAGCAGAGTATAAGACAGATGAGGGTGAGAGAGTATCAAGTTTGAAGACAGCATCGGACCATTCCATCTTACCCCAAATCTCGCCTTGTTCCCTCCGCAAGGAAATCTCGGCAGACCAAAGCCAAGTCTGACAAAGAAGGGAGTTCCAGAAGATGACAATGTTTCCAGCAGAGTTGCTGCTGAGTCTGCAAATATCATAAAGCTCTTCCAAACCCTTGACTGGTTTCCAACGCAACTCATTAGGCTCACACCACAGTATTCTCCCGCAAGTACCACGACAGAACAAAAGCTTCCCTATAGCACACCAATCGTTTCTGGTTCCCGGAATAAAGTCGCAAATTGTTTTGTTGAACCTCCAAAACAAACACTCACTCGGCAATAAGTAGAAGCTTCGACGCCCCTCGTCAACAACGTAAACCTTCTTCTCCTCCTCTATCACCACACTCTGGCAGATACTGAATCGCAACTTGGGGAGATACCAGTGACCCCAAGTTTGGGTCTTTATATCGAAAACCTCTGACCAGTTTGTGGGATTAGCTTTCTCCTCTACACACCCTCCAGAAACGTATATCTTCCCCTCGACGAGGTTCGCTGATGCGGAAGCACGAGGCATCTTCATGGACGGGACGCGTGTCCACGTGTGATAGAAACAATCTAGGAACCAGACATCTCGAGTGCGGTGGCGGCCGTCTATGAGTCCACCCAAAACGTAGATCCCTCCGTCCACCGCCACGTAGGAGGACGATTCCGAGGCCTGGGAGGGGTTCCACGGGATCGGGTTCAGGCGATGGTGAGGGCTGAGGATGAACCAACGTGGTGGGCGGATCGGGTCAGGAGATATGCGCATGCATACGTAGAAACACGTCTCGGTGCAACCCTTCCGCCGTCTCAGTTCCAAGAGCTCACGGGAAGACACGAGAGAGCGGTGGATCTTTGAGGCGATTGCTAAGGCCGCCAGGTCGAATCTCGAGATCTGTGCCAGGCAGTTTACTGCCACCTCGTCTGGCAGCGACCATAACCCAGACGACGACGGAGACACTTTCATCTTCTTGGCCGGCGGTGGCGATGATTCCCGTCTTTCTTCCTCCATTGATTCACTTTGATTACAAAGAGTTTAGTTTGGTCGGGTTGCAAAAAAAGAGTTTGGTCGGATCGGAGTAAAGTTTTAATATTTATGAGAATTCCTTTCCCAATATTAATTAGGATTAACTTAAATTTTTCCTTTCTTTTTGTTTTATCGGTTTATAATTTTCCTTTCTATAATTTTATATTTATGAGAATTCTTTTTTCAATACTAATTAGGATCAGCTGATAATTTGAATTTACTTTTTTTTTTCCGACAAAGATTCCTTTATATTGATGAAGCAAGGTGATCCTCATGGAGGAAGTTTACAATATAGTTTGGTACATAAAAATGAAACAAGTAAACATTCCTTGAATTTCCTTCTTTTTGTTTTGTCTGTTTATAATTTCCTTTAATCGGTTTACTCCAATTTCTGACATTTCTCTATTGGTTTAGGCTTGTTAAACCGGTATTTGCTTACTACTACTAAGGGTGGGCAAAAGAACCGATAAAAACCGGTTACATTCTAGAGTATGTTCTAATGTCCACATATAGTTTGAATATACATGCATATGATAGATACTCTACAAAAAAATGTGGTTCTGGACTACGGTTACATTCATCTTCTACTCTACCGGAAGTGGGGAGCGATATACTCATATACATTCCTTGTGTACATTACACTTGTCAACGCCGTCGAGGTAAAACACAATCCTTATAGTCTTTTGGTTAGTGTCGGAGATCTTAAGGCTAAATCAGCGGCCAAGGGTCCAAAAGAAGCTTAGGTTTGGATTTGGCTAAACCGTACCAAACCGATTCTAATATTGTTTTTTTTAATTATGTCCACTTCGAATACAAAAAAAAAAAAAAAAAAAATCAAATTCTACAAAACAATTTGTAAAGTACTAAAGCATAGGGGTGGACGTTCGGATTCGGATAGGGTATTTCGGATTTTCGGTATAGGGATATAGAACCCGTTCGGTACTTCTATACTTCGGGCCGGATTCGCGTATTTTTAGTTCGGGTTCGATTAATTCGGATCGGGATCAGATATTTAGATTTCGAAAGAAAAAAATCAAAATTTTCATTATTTAATCTTTTTGTATTAAAATATACATTTAACTTAATTGATTTTTTAATTTTTAATAGATTAAATGATTAATATGTTTGGAGATAAAATTTAACTCTAAAAAGACACTAATTTGGCTATTGTTTTGAAATTTTGTATACAATTTTTTTATTAATGCACGAAACAAGAAGTTTGACATGTTTTTCAATTGAGTATCAATCCATAATTATATGTATATTATCTGATCTTAAACTATGTGTAGCATCAAAATAAATATTTTGAATAAAATGTTATGTATACATATGTTCGGTTACCTTCGGATATCCATTCAGATTCGGATATTACCCGTTCGGGTTCGGATATCCAATCTCTCCTAACTCAATACCCGTTCGAGTATTTTGCTACTTCGGTTCGGATTTCGGTTCGAAGTTTTCGGGTTGGGTTCGGATGCGGTTTCGGGTATCGGTAAAGTGACCAGGCCTGCTAGAGCAGGTGGAAATATACATGTATGTACAAAAAAAACAGTTTTCAAATGGTAGTCTCTCTTTTGTTATGATCTGAAACATCTCAATTGTGTTTGGCAAACCGATCCGGTCCTGCACCCGAATCCATCCCGGTTATATCATAAAGTAAAAAATGGTTCCGTATCAAAGAAGAAGACTTGCGTATGGTTTTGGTCAACGAAAGGACAAAGATTTGATCTTTTTAAGGAAGCCTATCATCGTCATCAATTAGCCAAAGTGTATTGCTTTCTAACTGGTGAATCTGTGCGTGTCCTTCAAAGCTCTGCTCGATCTTTAAGTAAAGTTCAAACCTTTATTCCTTATGATTTCGCAGAGAATCGAATCCGTGTTCGATCGATTCGCATGAGGATTTGAATAAACATGATGTCGGTGGAGAGATCTTTCGAAGCTTGGGAAGAGGTTCAACGACAAGGGCTAGATTTAGCGGATCGGCTCGCTCAGGGCTTCACGGGTTTGATTCAGATTAACCCACCTTCCTTCCCATGGCCTCATCATCATCAAAAGTCGAAACCTTTCGATCTCGAGTTCCCGATTCAACATTTCGACGCTATTAGAGATTATAGCTTCGGTATTATTAACCAACCCATCAACGGCGTTGCGGCGGTTCTCGATGTTGGGAGTAAGATAGGTCAAGCTGGTGTTGATTTCGGTTCTGGATTGAACCTCATGGTCCAGCAGTTCTTCAGGAGGTTGCCTGTTCCGTTTATGCAAGACGATATCAAGCTTAGTGGTAAGAGTATAAGGAGCCATAGGGCTTATGTGGATACAAAAGATGATTTGGGATTAGCTGCAGAACGGTTGAAAGACTCAGGTTTTTCTAAGAAAGATGATTCTGTTACTATGTCTGAGGAGGAAGTTGCAGATTCTTACTTGAGAACAGGTGGTTTCCTTGGAAGATCAAAGGTATATTGTCTGCTTTGTTCTCTCTGTCTGCTTCTTGATCTAGTAACTGTAGATTTTCTTGGCCAATGCAGGGAAAGATTGATATGTCATCAAGTTATGATAGTAGAACAAACGGTATGGAACATTCATTGGCAGCCAGGGGAGACATATGGAGACTTGAAGCCTCGAGTTCGAGTTCTACTGCAAGTGATGGAACTTCGTCTCTCTTTCTTCTCCAGCTTGGACCGATTCTTTTCCTACGCGATTCGACTCTTCTTTTACCGTTACACTTATCAAAACAACACTTGCTCTGGTATGGATATGACAGGAAGGTATATGCTTAATTAAACTTCACACACTTCAGTAAGAGTTCCTCCCTTTTCGAGTTCTATCTAAAAACTCATTTTCGTTGCAGAAAGGTATGCATTCACTTTGCCCAGCGGTATGGTCAAAGCATAGAAGATGGCTTATGATGTCAATGCTATGTCTCAACCCTTTATCTTGCGTAAGCCTCTTTTCTCCTTAGAGGTGTGGTTTATGTTCTTACTTTTCGTAAGTTCCTGAACTTGTTTCCCTTTGGACAGTCTTTTATGGATTTGCAGTTCCCAAACGGGCAACTGACTTATGTATCCGGCGAGGGGTTGACAGTGAGTACCTTTGTGCCTTTCTGTGGAGGTCTTCTTCAAGCACAGGGTCAGTATCCAGGCGATATGAGGTTTAGTTACTCTTGTAAGGTTAGTTAAGAGATCATAAAACTCCTCATGATCGTTTTTTGGAGTTTATTCTCATTTTTTCTAAACCTCTTTGTTTGTGGAATAGAACAAACATGGAACTAGAATCACACCAATGGTGCATTTGCCTGACAAATCATTCGCGTTGGAAGTTTCTCAAGGCTTGGCATGGCGTAGATCCGGACTACTAATGAAGCCTACACTTCAACTCAGGTAAAGCTTTTTCTTTACTAAACATGTGCCCCTCTAAACCAAGAATGAATACAAGATTCATGAACTGGAACAGTGTATGTCCCACGTTTGGTGGAAGCAACCCTGGGATGAAAGCGGAAGTGATACACTCGCTGAGGGATGACTTGAACTTGATATATGGCTACGCACTCACCGCACATCCTTCGGCATTTGCCTCTGTATCTGTAAGCAAAACTTGACTTATTTTTTTTCTTGTTATCTGATGTCATAGCCTGAACCGTTTCTGTCTCCTTCACGACCCTAACGTAGCTACTCTGTGTTGTTCTCTAATGGAAACTGCAGTTTGGTCGGTCGAAATGGAATGGCAACAACGGACGCACAGGGATAGTTGTTAGAGCTGATACTCCTCTTGCAGCAAGTATTGGCCAGCCTTCTTTCTCTGTCCAGCTTAATAACTCTTTTGAGTTCTGAATCTTCTTTTTCTTGTTTACAAATACTATGGCAAGGATTATTCCCATGTACATATGTGTGAAAAGACTGCTTTGCCACATTTCCATGTACATATGTGTGTGTGAAAGAATGTAGTTGACTGGTTAACCACACAAGTTCGTTTCTTTAACTCCCAACAAATAAAAAATCAAGAAGATAAAAAAGCCAGCAAAAATAATCACGTTTATTCAAGAGAAAAAGATAAAAATAGCACTGATTATTTTTGTTCGCAAACTAGCACTCAAGGTCAAAAGTCACAAAAATAGCACTTAATGTTTTATCAAAAGTCACAAACTTAGGGTTTAGAGTTAAAGGGTGGGGTTTAGGATTTAGGGTTTAGAGTTTAGGGTTTAGGGTTTAGAGTTGAGAAATGAGGTTTTGGGGATAAAATTTCAAATTTTGAAAAATAAAAAAATTAAAATTTTCAAATGATAAAATGTCAATGTAGTTGCTGATGTCTTAGCTAAATCAGCCCTGTCTTCTCTTTGTAACCCCTCCTTCATGGAATAACTCTGTTGTTTGAATTTATATAATGAAGGTTTGCCCAAAAAAAAAAAAAAAAACTTAGAAATGTGCTATTTTGGAGATTTGCCCTTTATTTAATCAACAATATAAAAAGGGCAAATCTCCAAAATAGCACATTTATAAGTTTATATCACAAAAATAGCACTCCAAAACTAAAATGACCAAAATAGCACCTTTCTAAGTTTATCCTTTGAAATTTTTAATTTTTTTATTTTTCAAAATTTGAAATCTTATCCCCAAAACCTCATTTTTCAACTCTAAACCCTAAACCTTCAACTCTAAACCCTAAACCCTAAACTCTAAACCCTAAACCCTAAACTCTAAACCCTAAACCCTAAATCCTAAACCCTAAATCCTAAACCCCACCCTTTAACTCTAAACCCTAAATTTATGACTTTTGATAAAACATTAAATGCTATTTTTGTGACTTTTGACCTTAATTGCTAGTTTGAGAACAAAAATTTGATTTAGTGCTATTTTTGTCTTTTTTCATTTAAAAATTAGAACAATATTTTGGTAGCTAAATGAATGGATCAAAATCTGCACAAACAATATTTTGTCACGTTTAGAAAAGACAGGTCAATATTGTCGGGTATTTTATCAGTCTCGATACTAATAAGAGTGGCCGCTTTGACTTGTCTTCGGGATTCAGTATTCGATCAAAAGATAAATTGTTTGGTTGATACAGTGAACTATAATTTTAATGCATGCTTAGGTTAGGAGCTATACGAAATAAATTAGAATTTTCAGAGATGATAAGAAAACGTCCACAATGTCACTAACATGATAGTATTATACTATATCAGGAAATATTTACCATCGAAGACACATTCTATGTTTTCAATTATCCAATAAGACATTTTGGATTATGAGAACACTTTTCCCTAGCAGATTGACCTATCTACCCTCTCAACTAATTAGCAAGAGTGTTTTGTGTAATGAGACAATTTGCAATTACACCAAACTGAATCATAACCAACCGTATGTCTCTGTTGAATTTTTAGAACTAGAAAAAACTGATTGAAAAAAAGAAATATTCCTTTTTTTTTATTTCAATCTGACAAAAAAGCTAAATCCCTAAATCGGCAAACTCTCATAATCGAGTCTCTTCCGCCACTGAATTTCTTGTCTACTGAAATTCTTCAACCGCTGGATTTTCTATCTATTGAAACTCTTCCGTTTTTTTTATTAGAAAGCAACTACATTCTTCTCGTTTGTGTTCTCTACTTTAACGACAATTCTATGTCTCTTGTTTATACAATTTGCAGAGAACAAAAAACACCACCATAAGAAAAAAACCGCTTGATACACCCATTCACGATTCCCCACTCCGAAACCCCCTTTACATCTCTCCACCACCACTTCACAACTCGTCTGACCACGTCTCATCGCCCAACCACATAACACCCGTCCACACATCGAATGACCACACCCCACTCTGGAACTTGAAGGACCCTAAGACCGGCTCACTCGAATGGATCAGATCTGGATATGAACTCCGAATGGAGAACTATATGGATTGAAAGGTCGCACGAAGGTTGCGGAATGGCCTTCGATATTCCCTACTTCAGTTGGTGCTTGATATGACTCACAAGTCTACCAAAAGAAGAATCTCGAACCGTTGCTTGATATGACTCACAAGACCAACGAGTTTGAGAAGGTGTTTGCTTGGATATGACTCACCAAGAAACAAAACAAGTTCTAAACAAAGAACAAAGAGTTTAACTCAAAAGCTTTAGACAAAATCAATTATTTTATTCAAATAGAAGAGTTTTCATACTTATAGAGTTTTGTAGATCTAGACATAAAATAGAAATGTAGATCTAGATCTAGATCTGGTCAAGGCACATAAATAAAGAGAAGACTAGTCAAAGTGACCGTTCAGCTTCTGTCCAGATGCATTCGAACCGGCTAAGTCCAAAGCGGTAAGGATCAACACATAGGCGGGATGATCAACAAAGGCCGCGGGACATTCTGATCGAACAAGTTGCGTTCCAACAAGGCCCAAGTCTTCTGATATCTTAAGGATCCTTGCCTTAGAGAAATATCTAAAGGAAAAGTCCATGATCAGATCGAACAAGGTAGAAAGATCATCAGCATGGTCATCGGTACATGCGGTACGTGCCATTCGAGCTAGTCCTGGGCATATTATCCGAAACCCGAAAACCGAATCGAAACCGAACCGGAAAAACTGGGACCAAAACCGGACCGAAAATTACAAAAACCCGAACGGTTTCTATATTTCTAAATCCGAAAAACCGAAACCGAACTGGGACCGAACGGATACCCGAATATTTTGAATATATTAAAAAAATTATTATTTTTAATTTTAATATATATAAAATATAATTTATAAATAAAAAATATCTAAAAAAATCCGAACTACCCGAATAACCCGGATATGTTTTCGGTTTTTTCCGGGTTTAGATCGGGTTTTCGGGGGGTTTTTCTGTTTTTTGGGCTTTAAACCCGAACCAAACCCGAATAATTTGTAATACGGTTCTATTTCGGGTTTTATAAAAAAATAGAAACCCGACCCGAATCCGACATTATCCGAACCAAACCGATCCAAAAAATGTCCGATTTCCTAAACGGTTCCTAAACATCCCAACCCGAATAACCCGAAAACCGAATAAACCAAACCGACCCGAACCGAAAACCCGAATGCCCAACACTAATTCGAGCCAAAAGAGAGAAGCCATGATCTGAATCGGAATTGGCTCGAGCTAAGTTGGTTCTAGCTTGACCATCAGTTTTGGCTTGTCGAGTTGGCCGGGAGAGATGGGCTTCAGTTGGTCAGTTCGAGCATCTGGTCGAGGATCTATACAAAGCTCCAATCCGGACGTTCACGGGTCGAGCCGATACACGGTCCGGTCTGTCTGTCTGATCTGATCGGTAGGATGAACCTCAACTGGGACGTCTGGAACGTTCTGATCGGTCTGGTCCATGGACTGGGGCACATCATTCCCTCCTTCTTTAAAAGGATTTGTCCACAAATCTGGATCATCTACAAGAAAAGGAGAAAGATCAGACACATTAAAGCTTGAAGAAATATCATACTTACCCTGCAAATCAAGCTGATAGGCATTGTCATTGATCTTTCAAAGGATCTGAAATGGACCATCGACCCGAGGCATATGTTTAAACTTTCTTTCTTCTGGAAACCGTTCTTTCCTCAAGTGAACCCAAACAAGATAACCCACTTCAAAGATCACCTCCTTTCTCTTCTTGTTGGCATATCTTTTGTACCCTTCGGTTTTGGCTTCAATGTTTGCACGAACCTGCTCATGTAACTTCTTGATAGTGGCTGCTTTCCTTTTGCCATTTGTGCTAACCCTTTCACTCAAAGGCAAAGGCAAAAGATCAAGTGAAGATAAAGGATCAAAGCCATAAACGACTTCAAAAGGTGAAAACTTAGTAGCAGAATGCATAACATGATTATAAGCAAACTCAACATGAGGCAACCATTCTTTCCAAAGTTTTAGGTTCTTCTTAACCAATGATCTAAGCAATGCAGATAAAGTTTTATTCACTACTTCAGTTTGACCATCAGTTTGTGGGTGACAAGTTGTAGAGAACATCAATCTTATTCCTAATTTAGACCGCAAAGTTTTCCAGAAATAGCTAAGGAACTTAGCATCATGATCAGAGACAATGGTCTTAGGCATTCCATGCAATCTAACAATTTCCCTGAACAACAATTCAGCAACTTGCACATCATCATCAGTTTTATGACATGGAATGAAATGAGCCATTTTCGAAAATCTATCAACAACACAAAGATGGAGTCTCGGCCAGATTTAGTCCTAGTCAAACCAAGAACAAAATCCATAGAAAAATCTACCCAAGGATGAGAAGGAATGGGTAGAGCCGAATACAAATCGTGATTGGACGCTTTGGTTTTGGATTTCTTGTAGACCACACATCGGCCACAAATTCTCTCAACGTCCTTCATCAAGCTTGGCTAGTAGAAGTGATCATAAACCGTCTTATATGTCTTCTTGACTCCAAAATGTCCCATAAGACCTCCTCCATGAGATTCCCTGAGAAACAACTCCCTCAAAGAACATTGGGGCACACACAAACGATTATCAATGAATAAAAATCCAGAATTTTGAAAGTACTTTCCGTAAGCCACTTTGAAACACTTCTGAAATATTTCTTTGAAATCCGGATCAGTCACATACAAGTCTTTGATAAATTCAAAACCAAGAAGTTTTGTTTCAAGGGCTGAAAGAAGAGTGTACCTTCGGGACAAGGCATCAGCCACAAAATTTTCCTTACCTTGCTTGTACTTGATAACATAAGGAAATGTCTCAATGAACTCAACCCAACGTGCATGTCTCTTGTTCAGCTTCTGTTGACCCTTAAGAAGTCTCAAGGACTGGTGGTCTGTGTGGATAACAAACTCCTTAGGCCAAAGATAGTGTTGCCACGTTTGGAGAGCTCTCACCAAAGCATATAGCTCCTGGTCGTAGGTGGGGTAGTTGAGTTTGGCGGCTCCAAGCTTCTCACTGAAGTAAGTAATGGGTTTCCTATCCTGCTTCAAGACAACACCAATTCCAACTTTGGAAGCATCACATTCAATCTCAAAGGTTTTAGAAAAATCAGGAAGTACAAATAAAGGAGCATGAGCCAATTTCCCTTTTAACATCTGAAATGCTTCTTCTTGGGCTTGTTCCCATTTGAAACCGACGTTCTTCTTGATCACTTCCGTCAGCGGAGCAGCAATGGAACTGAAGTCTGGAACAAACCGTCTATAGAAACCGGCCAGACCATGAAAGCTCCTTACCTCGCCCACAGTCGATGGACTAGGCCAGTCTCGGATGGCTTTGATTTTCTCCTCGTCCACTCTAAGTCCATCAGCACCTACAACAAAACCTAAGAACACCATCTGATCTATTCCAAAAGAGCATTTACCAAGATTGGCAAAGAGTTTTTCTTTTCGAAGAACTTTAAGAACAGATTTTAGATGCATCTTATGATCTTCAATGTTTTTGCTATATACAAGAATGTCATTAAATTAGACAACAACAAAATGACCAATGAAAGACCTCAATACATGATTCATCAAATGCATGAAAGTGCTAGGTGCATTAGTAAGACCAAATGGCATAACAAGCCATTCATACAATCCTAACTTGATTTTAAATGCGGTTTTCCACTCATTACCTTCTTTCATCCTAATCTGGTGATAGCCACTTTTCAAATCAATTTTATAAAAGACACATAATTCATGCAACTCATCAAGCATGTCATCTAGCCTAGGGATTGGATGCCTATACTTTACCGTGATGTTGTTGATGGCACAACAGTCCACACACATGCGCCAAGAACCATCCTTTTTGGGCACGAGAAGGACATGAACGACACAAGGACTGAGGCTTTTCTGGATGTAGCCTTTCTCCAGAAGGTCACCAATCTGTTTCTGAAGTTCCTTGGTCTCCACCGGATTGGTACGGTAAGCTGGCCGGTTTGGTAGAGACGCGCCTGGAAAAGGTCTATCTGATGTTCAATGCCGCGTATTGGTGGCAATCCCTTAGGATTCTCATCTGGAAAGACATCAGAATACTCCTGCAAAACATCTAGAAGTTCCCTCGGGATCTCCGGTGCAAGGTCAGAAGAAGAAGCCATAAGAGATTCTTTGTACACAAGTAAAAGAAATGGCTTTTGAGAGTAAAGAGATTTCTTGACCTGATTTTGCTTGATATAGAAATTAGAGTTCCTTTGGGATGATTCAGGCTCATCTAGCTTAGGTTCTTTGTCACGGCTCCTCTTGAGCTGGATCAGATCTTGATGAACCTCCAAAGGTGTCAAAGGGACAAGCGTGATATTCTTTCCTTTATGATCAAAGGAGGGTCGGTTTGTGAAGCCATCATGCACGACTCTCTTATCAAATTGCCATGGCCGGCCCAAGAGAATGTGGCATGCATCCATAAGAAGGACATAATGACCTCGTCCTCATATCGGCCAATGGTAATAGGGACAGTAACTTGCTCTTTCGCATACCGTTCTCCAGCCTCGTTTAGCCATTCCAACCTGAAAGGATGAGAGAGAGGTCGAGTAGCAAGTCCTAGTTTCCTGAAAAGAGTGTCACTAGCAACATTAGTACAACTCCCACCATCAATAATCAAAGAACAAACATTTTAAGAAACTAAGCAACGAGAATGAAAGAGATTCTCCCTTTGTTCCTTTTCATTGGATCTGGGTTGGACACTCAGAGATCTTCTTGTGACAAGTAGAGGACCATGAACTGGATAGTCGAAGCAAGCCTCCTCATCATAGATCGGATCGGACTTATCATCAAAGGCTGGATCGGAAACATCAAAGTCCGTATCATCAAAGATAGACTCGACCATGCCTTTCCTAGTAACAAGTAGTGGCCTGTGATGCAGATATCCAAAAGATTCACCCTCTTCGTCAAATATCGGACCAAGATCTTCCTTGTCCTCCGGTTCATCCTTAGATTCAACTTCTCCATTCTCCATGAGAATCAACACTCGTTGGTTGGGACAGTTTTTGGCAAAATGTCCTAGACCTTGACATTTGAAACACCTAATGTCTCTTGCTCGGCCAGAAGCCTCCACTGCCTTTCCTTTGTCATCACGAGCAGGGACATCAGTTTTAAAAGCATTATGTGTTGTGGAAGAAGACTTATCTTTGTCTTGGTAGTTTGGCTTAGGAGCAAAGGCCGGTTTAGGAGAGTAGGCCGGTTTTGAGGTAATGGCCGGTTTTGAGAAACTCTTCCTCTTAAGTTGTTGCTCGATAAAAATGGCCTTGTGTAGCATCTGTTCCACACTACCATACTCTTGAAGCTCCATACAGTCTTGAATGTCACGGTTGAGGCCTGAAAGAAAGCGAGCCATGGTGGCATCCAAAGGCTCATTCGTGTCTGTTTTGGTCATCAAGACCTCCATTTCTTGGTAATAATCTTCCACAGACTTGGTTCCCTGAAGCAAGCGTCTTAACTTCTGGTGGAGATCGCGGTGATAGTGGGCTGGCAAGAAACGTTTCATCATCAACGCAGTAAGCTCATCCCATGTCTCAATCGGCCGTTCACCTGTTCTCCTCCAGTGGGTCAACACTTGATCATACCAATTAATAACATAGCCAGAGAATTCAGTGGCATCAAGCCTTACTTTTCTAAGTTCAGAATAGTTTTGAGAATCAAATACATGCTCAATTTTCCTTTCACACTCAAGAAAAGCACCAGGATAATTTTTACCATCAAAAGGTGGAATTTTCAGTTTCAATCCGTTCAAACTATCATCAGTACGACCAGTTCTAGCAAATGGATTGACATCACCTGGATCTTGGGTTCTAAGACCTCTTCTTGGACGGTATGCAGATCTGGCCTCGTCATCCTCTCGGTTCTCATTGTTGGACCGGTTGTTCCTACGCAGACGGTATCTTCTTGCTCCGGCTCTAGGATGAGCTTGTCTGGCCTGAAGCTCATCAAGCCTCTGATGGATCTGATCTAAACCTGCATTCAACATGTTAGACATAGAATCATTCAAGGCATGCATTTGAAGGTTAGATAATCCAGCAACTAAGCTTCCGGGACGGTTCCGTTCATCATCACTACTCATGGCTCCTGAAATTTCTTAAACACAAAACGTTAGATAAAAAAAACCCCACTTTCTCAAGTGTTTGATCCTCACCCACACACGTGTTTCTCTCAGAATTTGGATGGTCACACAACAAGTTTTCACTCAAAGTTCTAAGAAGAACAAATCAAAAAACTCAATGGACAAAATCCAAGCAAACACAAGGGAAATTTTTAAAGAGAGAAAGATAAGAGACTTTGGTTTTGGGAATCCGTTTTAACCACCTCAAAGGTTGGATTTCTCCTCATCCAGCAGGCTTTCTCTTCCACCACCAATCCTCCAAATGAAATCTTTTCGAATTCCTTTATTTTTTTTATATAGATCGATCTTTTTTTTTTTTAATGTAGGTAGAGGATGGTAATGAGGGGCCCAGATTCAAAATAGATAGAAGAAGAAGTGTTTATGATTTAGAAATGGAAGATGAGAAAGATGAATGATTTAAAAGATACCAAACGAGCGGCTCTGATACCACTTGAAGGACCCTAAGACCGGCTCACTCAAATGGATCAGATCTGGATATGAACTCCGAATGGAGAACTAGATGGATTGAAGGGTCACACGAAGGTTGCGGAATAGCCTTCGATATTCCCGACTTCAGTTGGTACTTGATATGACTCACAAGTCCACCAAAAGAAGAATCTCGAACCATTGCTTGATATGACTCACAAGACCAACGAGTTTGAGAAGGTGTTTGCTTGGATATGACTCACCAAGAAACAAAACAAGTTTAAACGAAGAACAAAGAGTTTAACTCAAAAGCTTTAGACAAAATTGATTATTTTATTCAAATAGAAGAGTTTTCATACTTATAGAGTTTTGTAGATCTAGACATAAAATAGAAATGTAGATCTAGATCTAGATCTGGTCAAGGCACAGAAATAAAGAGAAGACTAGTCAAAGTGACCGTTCGGCTTCTGTCCAGATGCATCCGAACCGGCTAAGTCCAAAGCGGTAAGGATCAGCACATAGGCGGGACGATCAGCAAAGGCCGCATGACGTTCTGATCGGACAAGTTGCGTTCCAACAAGGCCCAAGTCTTCTGATATCTTAAGGATCCTTGCCTTAGAGAAATATCCAAAGGAAAAGTCCATGATCGGATCGAAAAAGGTCGAAAGATCATCAGCACGGTCATCGGTACATGCGATACGCGCCATTCGAGCCAAAAGAGAGAAGCCATGGTCTGGATCAGAATTGGCTCGAGCTAAGTTGGTTATGGCTTTACCATCAGTCTTGGCTTGTCGAGTTGGCCGGGAGAGACGGGTTTCAGTTCAGTCAGTTCGAGGATCTGTACGAAGCTCCAATCCGGACGTTCGCGAGTCGAGCCGATACACGGCCCGGTCAGTCAGTCTGATCTGATCGGTAGGATGAACCTCAACTGGGACATCTGGAACGTTCTGATCGGTCTGGTCCATGGACTGGGGCACATCAGAACCCCCCTTACATCTCTCCACCACCACATCACAACTCGTCTGAGCACATCTCATCGCCCAACCACACTACGCCCGTCCACACATCTAGTGACCACACACCTCCCATCCACTCATCACCTGACCACAATACTCCCATCCTACCAGCGTCTGATCATATATCTGCTAACAAAACTTCGTCTAAACATATATATTATGAGCACGACTCACCTACTTTTTCAACCTTCGAACCCCATTAATTACACTTTAAAGGGATGCTTCTTCGTAACCGTTAGATCTCATGTTTTTAAATTGATCCAACGACCACAAACCATTCACATAAATCCATATACCTACTTTCTGATTTATATCTTTATTATTAAATGAAACCAAACACCAACTAAATTATAGCAAATCCCGGCTACAATCCAACTGAGACCTTTCTCTTTAGGTATAGCTTGCAAGCAACTGTGCATACGCTTTGGAGGGAGAGAAACTCGCGTAGGCATGGTGAGGAGTCACACGATGTGGCAGTGTTGGTCAAGTTCATTGACAAGGCAATCAGGCTGAAGCTACTTGCAGTTAAAGGCAAAGGGCATAAATATCTTGAAGAGGGTCTCATGGCTTGGTTTGGATCACGAGAAGGTTGAGAGGAGGTTTAAACAATAGTCTCTGATTCTTTGATTCTTTGATTCTTTGTACAAAAATAAAACATTAGCACCAGATGTAATACAGTTTTGGCTGAATAAATTTTACATTCATTCAAAAAAAAAAACACCAACTAAATTTCATTACGGTTGCTTTTTAAAAAAACATTATTTTCCTGAGCCAAAAGCAAAGTTATTTTCGTCCAGAATAAAACAGTTGTCACAGTAAAGTGTATCAAAACAACATTATGTCTTTTGGTGCAAAGATAACACCGAAAGTGTCTTTTTATGTAAGTCTCTACTATATTAGGGCTGTTCTTTTAGTAGACATTGCCGCAGCGTCAGCGTTTCAGAAAATACAAAGGAAACAACTTTTTTACGGCATATGTCATTTAATTGATGACGCTGCATTCTCTAAAACAACCGCATTCTCCACATTTTTTGCCATTGGTTTTTATGGCGTCACAAAACTCCGCTAATTTTCAGTCGCCGTACTTTTTCGCTTCTTATTATAGAAACATTAAGGGAAGAATTTATCCACGCTAAAGTGTATTTTCTGAGATGCTCAAAGCTGAGGAAGCGTCTCCAAAAAAACAGGGCTATCATAGCTTTGCAAAATTTTCAAAATATAGTCAAACTATTCAAATTTCAAAAGTAAGCCGAAGTGCAAAATAGATAAGCTAAGCATTTATCGTAACTCTCATAATATTCTATGTAATGGTACGAGAATGCCGACCAGTGGTTTGGGAAATTGATCTTTCAAAATTCAAATAATCATTAATCTTACGCAATCACAGTATTCTAATAACAAACAAAAAATACGTGGACATTCCACGTAAACTTGGGAAAGGTCTCATGCAATTCTTGGAAACTCTAAAAAATCTGTAGCAGAGTTGGTCAAATGTAGACCATGACACCATATAACCCGCGTTCCATTCTCACCTATGACACCTTTAATTGTTTTAATTTTCAAAAAAAAAATCTTGGAAACTCGAACTGATATCCTCTATATATTAAAAAAAGTAAGCATTTATAATAAATGTATGCACACATAATTAATAAACGGGATTCTCACAACCATTTAAAAATTAAAATACTAACATGGCATTATCACAATCATTTTAAAATTTAAGCGTTCGCATATTAATTTTCTTAACCGCAGCACATACAATTTAATGTATTCACACACTAATACTATATTTCGCATCTATATTATATATGCAAGCTGGTCGACTGTATATGATGCTTCACATCTTTACTATATATATGCAATTAAACAAATATTATTTTTCTTGACAGAATTTTTATATCTGACCAAGAATTAGAAACAAAATCAAATTATTAAAAAAATCAGAAATCGGAAAAGCTTTAAAAAAAGAGAAAATTTGCGAAATCGATGGAAAAACAAAATTTAAGTGCCGAGTGAAGAGATCACATTATTTTTGACGCAACCCTAACCCTTTTTCACTCGATTATATCGTGTATTTATTATATTTACCAAAAAAATTTTTTAAGGAAGTACACGTTATTGGTTATAGACTACATCAGTTTTGCAACATGCCCAACACTATTGACACAATGCTTAACCATTTTTGTTAGTACTCTTAAAGTATGGTCCAATATTTATGTATGTAAAATAAGCCCAAAGTATTTGTTTTACATTTATTTTATTTTGTTTTATATTAGTAGAAGAAAATAAATTTGGCAAAAATATTTTGATCAGAAAAACCGAACTGAACTTGATTTAAAAGTAATACTAAATACAAACAAAAATTGATTAAGTACTCAAATGGATCTAAAATTTTAATATATGTATGAATGACCCGAATCCAATCCAAACTAAAATATCTAAATCAAAATTATATACTTAAATATATTAATTATTTTAAATTTTATATCTATTATGTATTCACAAATATGAAAATATCTAAAATCACTAGTAAATATAAAGAATAACAAAAATGTTCAAAATACTGAAAATATTTATTTGTTCTCCATCCAAATATTTATATTGGATTATTTTTATGTAAATTTAAGTATTTAGTCTTACATTTTTCAAATCTGTATATTTTATATTATTTTCATTTTTTTGATTTTGAACACTTAAGTATATTTGGATTTTTGTTAAAAATGATATAATTAAAATTGGTACCCAAACTCGAATCCGAACCAAACCTGCAATGATCCGAACTAAATTCAAACCAAAATGTGTAAATATCCGAATCATGTTAGAATTTTTAATTCTAAAAACTGAAATCCAAATTGATCAAATGAATCCGAATAGATATCTGAATGTCATTCTCAAAAAAAAAAAACTATACGATAAATCATTTAGTACGACGTAAAAATAAATAGTCCATTCAATTATTTCCTTGTTTAGTTATTAAATAATGGGAGAGTTTGGTTCACATATTTCATTGAGACAATTTTCTAGTTATACAACTTATGGGACAAAATTGGCAAACTACCCCATGAGCCTGTAAACTCGATTTTCCTGTTCGTATTTATCTACCCCATTCCTATTTTACCCTTGGTTAAAAACACGTTGCCTATTAAGGGTCTGACTGGTTCAAACGCAGCGGTTGCGGTAGTTTGCGGATGCGGATGGTTGCGGTTTCTACCGGTTTTAAGAGATTTGTACGACTAGTTCTGCGATTAGAAATTTGTGCGTTTGCGGGATACTTATGAATGGTTAACTACCAAATACAACAGCGATTAAATAATAAATTAACAATATTTACATTTTATATAATTATAAAAATATCAAAAATCATAATATTATAATAAATATGAAAATTCTATTTAGAAAGTTATAGTTTTAAAATTTTAATATTATAGAAAATATTTTTATTTTATAATTTTATAATATTAATTAAAATAGAATAGATATATTTTAGTATTTTTATAATTCCAATTTAAAATTTTATTTTTATTTTTATTTTTGTATTTATATGGTTTTTGAAAAAAAAAGAAAAAAAAATTATCTTCCCGCAACCGCTCGCAACCGCCCGCAACCGCAAACGCTAGCTGGAACCAGCTTTTGATTTTAAGGGATTTGGAACGGTTTGAAGCGATTTGTAACGGTTTGTATGATTGTTTCGAAACGCTGTCAACCGCTAGCAAACGCAAAAGCTGTATTTGCGGGTGGTAGCGGAGAAACCAGTCAGGCTATAAGTAATAATTTTATATTCATATGATAATGCTTCTAGGATTCTAGGTTATTGTTAGAAATAGAGATGCTTGTGCTTTCTTCTCAACCACGTGTTTATGTTGGCATGCACACCCATTTGCATAAGTAATCGTCACATGATCTGCACAAATATCAAATTACTATTGTGTAAGGCGAGATGTGAAAATATTAAAGTTCGCCACTGTGAATAGCTTTTTCTCTGTCCCATAATAATTTGGTTTTCATTTATTCACGTTTAAACCAGCAAGATTTGCTATTTTTGAAAATATAAAATATAGTAGTTGCCTTTAACGGTTACGAATTGGTCTAAACAATTAATAAATAAATTAAGTGTCTACAAAAAAGTATATGTTCTTCCTATATTAGAAAGAAGCGCTTAATGGTAAATGAATCATTTGTAGAGTTGAGGGTTAATAAGATACGTAGCAGTTAATAAGTAGAAGGTCAACAATAATACTGCCTATAGCAAATACGATTTGATTCGACGTGATCTGAAGTACAATTCTAGGTTACTATTCAGAATAGGTTTGAAGCTGCTATCTTTCCTTTCTACTCATTTTGTTAGGTAATTGTCTTAGGGACACTCGAAAATCTAAAGGAAGTCTGGGAGAAATCTGTTTGTAACAAGCTTGATCTCCCGTTAACGAGGTTAATGGTGACTATCAGCGATGATGTGGTTGCTTGTTAAATGTTAACATTAGATCTTATCTGCTAAGTTTAAACTTATGTGCTATTTTAATAGTTGAACCACAACCAAAGTCAGCCATTTATATTTAGCTATTATACTTAACGGAGGTGATTGGTAGTTGCTGCAGGTGCTGTCCACAGCCCTATTTATTTTTACAGCACCAAATTCAGAGCAATCAAGCTTTAAATTTTTTTTTGAAACCACAGCTCTTAAAATAACCTACAGTTGTACAAGTGCTCTGCAGAGCCAAATATCCAAAGCAATTTTTTAGTGCTTTCCATAAAATTTTACAGCAATAAAATCTAAAGCCACAGCAAAAAGTCTACAGATTTTTTTCTACAGCAAAATTTTTAAAGCTACAGCCATTACCAATCGGACCCAACATCTACTAAATGACATAACACTAAAGGTATATGTTGGGGTCTCGAGAACACCAATAATACATTAAATTATCTGGAGAGAGCATTCAATTAGCTATGGAAAACACTTGGGGATACAGGTTTAAGGGGTAAAAACATTAAAGTAGACAAACACATCAACATTTATCTATGTTGGGTAGATCGGGTTTCATCGGTTGGCTGTCTCTTTCTCTTTCTTCTCTTTGGCCTCCTTCTCTTTTTGTTTCTTATATTCTCTAATACGAGCCAGGTCTTGTGGGGAGTGTGTACCTATCCTCAATCATGGAGATCACCTCAGCCTGAATGTACAGATAATCGAATTCATGAACAATTGTATGCATAAAACGTTACTATGAACTGTAGCGGTCACTAGTAGGCCTAGGCCTCTACCAATGCAGCCAGTAAGATAGTCCATCAGTTAGGTAACATCTAAGATAATTATTACCCGTAATGATCTAAATTCACAGTTATTATTTGTGTTAACGTTCAATCAGTAGCATCTAACCTACTAATACATCAAGACAAACAACAGTGGCTTTGGAAACATTAAGCAGGCAGGAAGTATATATGATGAGCGCTAATATTAAGCTTAGCAGCTATCTGTTCAAATAGTTAACAACATAAAGCTTAACAGTTACATGTTTAAATAGCGACTATTATAACTAACAGACTTAGACCGAAACCTCTACAGCATAACGCTTAGCAGTTAAGTGTTGAAATAGCGTCTACTATAACTAATAGACCTAAACCTCTAAAATTGCATCCCGTAAGAGAATCTAGCAGAGTTACTTGGAGTTACAAGAGAATCATTGGCAGTTACTATTCATGGTAACGTTCCCTCTGAAGCGTGAACCACAACTGATACAGCAGGTCAAACAAGGGTGGCGGTATAATATTAGTGTTAAATCCATAAAGTAACAATAATAAATGATCATAGCATTTACGTTTTGAAGTACCAACTACTAAGACTAATGTAGTTGTTATACTCGTAAATAACAGAAATTCTAGCAGTGGTAAAGTTAATATTAGTACCTTTTTTTTTTGCTAACAAGATTAATACTTACAACTACGAAATAGCAAATGAGTTATTGTCTTAGATACTAACCTTTGATTCCTCATCTAGCACTTTGACATGTGCTGGGTTTACACAGTATCTAACGACCACCGGGGTGTGTGGTTGATTCAGAATCATTGCAAGCCGGCTCTGACTCTAAGCACGCAGACAATGACGAACTTCCCAAAACTACTTGAGACTAATGGATTTTTGGCTTGTGATATGATCTTCTCAAACGTTGTGTTACGCAAAAAAAAAATCTACCTCATCCGGATCTTGAGCCTCATTTATGGATTTTGATTCTCTTGGATTTGTGGTATGTATTAACCTTTTCACATCGGGTTCTTCGCTTGCAGCACACATGCACTCCAGCAACCACAATTCTTCAATCTCGGCTACTTTGGTTCTCTGAAACAAAGAGGGAAATTAAAGAAGAAACTGTTTTGTTTATGACGAGAGAGAAATGGAAAGTTATGTATTCAAACACAACTAATAAATTAAAAAAAAAAGTAATTACTGCCTTTTTGTTTACTTTTGGCGTCTTTTTGAGAAGAAGTAAAGTATAACATGTGGCGTGTAGTATAAGGATTTAGCTTCTAGGCTCTGAGTCAGAGCCTCTGACACATTATCTACGAGTACAAGATAGAGTTGCTTTAGTCGTATAGGGTTGTTTTGGTATTAAAAATAAATAAACAATGTGTCGGGTATTCTACCAATTTTAAGATTTTCCGTGTGTATACAGTCTAAATGAACACCCCTAGTCAATGGTGACGGTGACGGTGACGGTGACGAGTAGACACACGGCCTATCAGGGAGGAAGTCACTTGAACATCACATGTAAGGGGTCAGCTGACCTTACCTAAATTATAAAATCTTATTATTAAATATATTTTGATGGAAAGTCATTAAGGGACAGTTATTATTAAATATAAAATCCAGTTTACAAAAAAAAAATTTGAAATGACTTTCTAAAATTGAAACAACTTTAATGAAAGGCCAGTTATCTTATAAGACATAAAAATATAGAAAAGTGAAATAATTTGGATGAAGGAGGTTAATTAAAAGAAAAGTGAAAACTGATTAAGACGTCTGCTGGAAATAAAAGAAATAATATCTGCCGACAAATAACATCTACAGAGCAAGACGATGAATTATTTTAGTGCATGGGGTCCTTCTGTTTTTCTGAATCTGGCCCAGTTTTGCTTATTTTTATATGCAAGTAGCTATCCTCTCCAATCAAATGATAATAATGTTGACTTACTTATTAAATGATCTCTCAAATGTCTTTGTGAGTAAGTGTTTCTTCGAGTCTTCTCAATTCGTCGTCACTCGTAAGTCTTTCTTCGAGTCTTCTCAATTCGTCGTCACTCGTCACATATATAAACTGATAAACCTTTCTTATACTACTCCACTCTCATCGCCTTTTCTCTTCTCCCACAAAAACAAATTAATAAACAGTGAAAGAAGAAGAAGAAGAAGAAGAAAATGTCGTTAACTCGACTTATCTTTATGTACGTACTCGTCTCCCTCATCCTCTTCGGCTTCGCTTCTTCTCAAAAGTTAGCCAGAGATGAAGGTATATATCTATATATGTATTTGTTAATGAGTGTGTACATAGTACGTTACGTACGTATGTATTAATTCGTCACTCGTCAGTTTATATTACTTTTCTGTGACGTCGCAGTGGACGTTTTAAGAGCCGCGGCGAAGGTGTTACAGCAAAAGATGTGGAATTTCAGTGTGGATCCATGCGACGTCGCTTCCGTAGGAGGGTGGAGAAATCCTAACGCTGGCAAGGGTTTCGAAGACGCAGTTACTTGTAACTGCTCCTCCACACTTTGTCACGTCACCAGCGTGTTCGTTCCCCTCTCTCTATGAATTATCCAAAAATTTGAATTACCTAAAACAAATTAATTATATATGATTATATTTTGGGCAAATCTCCAAAATAGCACCTTTATAAGTTTATATCACAAAAATAACACTCCAAAACTAAAATGACCAAAATAGCACCTTTCTAAGTTTATCCTTTGAAATTTTTAATTTTTTTATTTTTCAAAATTTGAAATCTTATCCCCAAAACCTCATTTCTCAACTCTAAACCCTAAACCTTAGACTCTAAACCCTAAACCTTAAACTCTAAACCCTAAACCCTAAACCCTAAACCCTAAATCCTAAACCCCACCCTTTAACTCTAAACCCTAAGTTTGTGACTTTTGATAAAACATTAAGTGCTATTTTTGTGATTTTTGACCTTGAGTGCTAGTTTGGGAACAAAAACTTGATTTAGTACTATTTTTGTCTTTTTCTCTTATATTTTTATCTAAACTTTTTTGAATTATTTAATATTTTCTTATGAATAACTTTTTGTTTTTTTAAAAAAAAGTTTTGTTCTTATAACTAAAATAATCTATCAAATAACTCGAATTAGAAGATATTTTATATGATTTTTTTATAAGAGAAAATCAAAACTGAATCGAATTTATTTTGGATCTGATGTATTTTGATGGAATGATTGGTTGGACTGTAAATACATGTTTTAGCTTTAATTTTTATCTACTACTTTTAAAATAATCAATCATAATTTAACTCAATTTTTAAAACTACAGCAAAAAAAAAAAAAAAAAAAAAAGGCTCTAAACCCTTTATTTAGTAAAGCAATATTGTTTTGTGCTATAGGAAAACTAGTATCTTGTTTTTCCTATTTCATTTTTACATCCACAGCCGATATATTAATAATTAAAAATTATACAGATTAACTTTTACTATACAAACTTTAAAGCTACAATCTAACCAATCATCCTTTATCCAGTTTCAAATCTTACTCAAACCAAACAAAAAAGTTTAGAAAATTCGAACGAGAATTTCATACTCAATGGTCTGTATATCATTATATCTAGAAAAAAAAGAGACGAATTAAAAAACCAAAATGAATAGAAAGCCGAATTCTACGCCCATTAAAAAAATTAAATTGAGTGGCTACACTCATTTTATTTTATAAAGTAGGTTAAATGTTAATTTTTTACTGGTTACAAAAAAAAGTAGGTTAAATAATGCCCTTGACAAAAAAGGTTTGCATGCATGAATGTAGTAGACAAGTTACAAAGCAGTCCTTGACCTGACCTTTTCTGATGCTTCCCTGAACCTATGAACTAATTAATTTTAGAGGGTTATTTAGCTTTCGTGCTGAATGGATTGCACCAAAAACACAATTAATGGGCCTATTCTTTCACTAACGGTATGTTGAAACCTCTTCTTCTTTTCCCTCTTAAATCCTGGACAGAGTTCTCAAGGCACAAAACCTTAACGGATCTCTTCCTAAAGAGTTTGCAGGACTTCCTTTTCTGCAGGAGATGTAAAACTAGCAAATTTATCCCTGGAACACTCTTTATTACAATACATCTGCAACACTCTTTATTACAATACATCTGCAACTACCGGGGCCTTTCATTAACTAACTGAACTGTCACTCTTTTTTTTCTCTTTGCAGTGAACTGTCTAGAAACTTTCTCAACGGTTCCATTCCTCCGGAATGGGGAGCTTTGCCACTTGTGAACATGTATGTATATATATGCGTTATCTCTCTTCAGACACACTTTACTCTGTGTATGAATCTGTAGATTGATTTGTTGGATGATGAGAATGCAGTTCAGTACTTGGAAACCGGATAAGTGGTTCAATCCCAAAAGAGATTGGAAACATTACAACCCTTATTAGCCTGTGAGTACACTTCCTTGGTCCATATCTCTCTACAAATCTAAAATTTTCGGATAATTCATACTTTGGTGATAATATCTTGATTCAGCTTTTTTTTTGTTTAGTATCTTGGAACTTAACCAGATTTCAGGGAAATTACCTCAAGAACTCGGGAATCTACCAAACATTCAAAGAATGTAAGGATCATTGTCCAAGTTCTTTCAAAATCTACACAACATTCAAATAATTTACTAGTGTTAAGTCTTTGTTTATCTTTTGTAGCTTTCTTAGCTCGAACTATTTGAGTGGAGACATCCCAAGTACATTCTCCAGACTTACAACACTGATTGATTTGTAAGTATTCCTCAGATTTTCTTCTATTCTGTAATGCATATTTTGTTGTAGATTCTGACTATATATATTATTTTGATTTGTAGACGTATAAGTGACAACCAATTCACCGGTACTATACCAGATTTCATCCAGAACTGGACAAACCTTGAAAAATTGTATGCAATTTTTTGATTAAGCTTAATCAGATGAATAAATTTAACATTCTTAAGAAAAAAAAAAGGTATTGGTGACTTATAAAGGAATGGAATGTTGTTTTGTTGCATGCTACAGAGTTATTCAAGCAAGTGGTTTAGTCGGACCGATTCCTAATACCATTAGTACTCTCAAAAAGTTAACAAACTTGTAAGTACACCAGCTTTGTGTATGAGATTCCTTGTTGTCAGCATTAGTGGATTCATTATCAATGATAATTATTGTTTCTTTTCCAAACTTTTTTTGTAGGAGAATCAGTGAATTGAGCGGACCAGGATCTCCATTTCCGCCACTACAAAACATGACAACGATAAAGACATTGTGAGTTTGAGTCTAAGACTAAACAAAATTAGTAATAGTTTTCTTTCCACCTTTGTTGAGCTTAACTTCTACTATCACTCGCTGTTTGTTTACAGGATTCTTAGGAACTGCAATCTTACAGGAGAGTTACCTGCGTATCTTGGACCGATCACATCTTTAAGACTCTTGTAAGTAAACTCTTTTCTTCTTTGACCAGCGTAAAATATGAAAAAGAATCCAAGCTGACATTGTAGACTCCTTTTGCAGAGATCTTAGTTTTAACAAACTAAGTGGACCAATTCCGGTAACATATAGCGCTCTTTCACGAGTTAACATGTATAATTCTCTGCTCTTTTCTTGTGTTGTTAAAACCTATCAACTGGATAAGAGTTAAATGCATTGAACCTTGTTTTCTAATCTTCCAGATATTTTACAAGTAACATGTTAAATGGGGAAGTTCCAAGTTGGATGGTAGACAAAGGAGCCAAGATGTGAGTTTTTCAACGATATATATATATACAACACAACTCTTTGTAGTGATACACCCCAATAACATTTTCTTTGGTGTATATTGCAGTGATCTAATTTATAATAACTTTACCAATGATCCAAGAACTGCAGAATGTCAGAAGAATGATGTGTAAGAATAATAAAAATTATAAAAAAAAACAGTTCTAAAAAAAAGAATAATAAAATTCAAACATTTTGTGCCTTGAAGAAACACACAATAAATCTTACAGTTTCCTGGTTCTTTAATTCACAGGAATATGTTTTCAAGCACAAATCCTTTGGTGGCAAATAACTAGTAAGTCCTTTTTTCTTCTCATAAATTTTAAAATCTTATCTCTAAATTCATCTCCAACCCAACAATAAAACTTTACTTTAGTATGATTTTCACATAAAAACCGTTTCAGCCAACACTAAAAATCACACTATTTTAGTGCAACAATTTAATAGCACACCAAATCTAGTGTGATACTAATCATCACACAAAACACAATTTACTTATGTTTATTTATATACAAATGAATAAAATTTTATATATATGCATATGTAATAATAAATAAATATTTATAGTAAAATAAAATATATGTATTGAACTAATTTATTTAAAGCTATTATTTAAATAATATTTTATTTTGACTAGTAAATATTATTTTATTTTAATATATTTTTACGGATGTGTTTTATGTAATATAATTATATAATAATAATTACTTATATTTTAAATATTAAATAATAATAAAAATTGTAATATAATAAATGAAATACCCTAGAATAACACTATATTTTTTTATCACAAATATAACACACAAAGGTCAATATGACCAAAATATGTTTCATTAAAGAGGTAAAAGACACTTATACTCCTATGATTAACTAATCTAGACTTATAATTTATATTTAAATAATGGGATTGGAGGGGGGATGGGGTTTAGTATTTTAGAATAAAATTTAAATGGTTTAGGATTTTAAAATAAAATTTAAATTTAAAATAATAATTTTAAAAATAGTTTCAAATAGAATTTTCGGATTTTAGAATAAAAATCAAAAAATAAAAAGTTTTCAATTGAATTTTTTTTTACCAAACACTTTTTTATTATTATTATTATTTAAATATTTATCTTTATTTATATATCTATAGAGTAAAAATATAAATGCCATTACCTCTTTAATGAAACATATTTTGATCATTTTTATTTTTGTTTGTTTTTGGGTCAAACAAACTATTTTTAGTCTTTTGAGAGATTTACCTTTATAATAATATAAATAAAAGTAGTTAGTGTGAAGTTTAGTGTCGTGGCTAGAGAAGAATATTCACTAAGTAAGCTAGCATTACTGATATTATGTTGTAATGTTTTGCTACAGCTCAGACGTTTCTTGTCTGAGTAGCTATACATGTCCCAAAAGTAAGTATTTGAAACTATATATACTTTACAGAAAAACCTCGCACCGTTTCTGATTTATGTTTTTGTTATTAATAATTGTTTCTCAGCTTTCTATGGCCTTCATATAAACTGTGGTGGTACTGAACTTACAATCAATGGGACTAAGTATGATGCTGATACATCGGATAGAGCAATCTTCTACGACAGTAGAAACGGTTGGGTTTCTAGCAACACCGGGAGATTCTTGGATGATGAGCGGTCTCCCAAAGGAGTAACCTTATTGGAAAATACGTCAGAGCTTAAGATAGCAGATCCTAGTCTTTATACACATGCCCGTCTCTCTGCCCTTTCCCTCACTTACTACGCTTTTTGTCTTGGACAAGGAAACTATACTGTTAATCTTCACTTCTCTGAAATTATGTTCAGTGGCTACCAAACATATAGCAGTTTGGGGAGACGGTTCTTTGACATATACGTTCAGGTAATTTACTTACACCTCTAAAATCTTTTGAAAAACATCCTGTTGTGAACAAACTTGAATCAAGCACAAAAAAACAAAAACACTTAGAGAGTAAACACAATTGAGATAACTAATTTACAGCACGTTAGACCGTATTTATACTACCTCAAAACTTCGTCAGGCCCAAATGTAATATTTTAGTGATGCGTGAGATTTAAGCCACTTCTAGAATCAACAAATTATATTGCTTAAATTGGTTTTCATGTGTGATAATGTGAAGGGAAAACTTGTGGCTAAGGGTTTCAATATAGTAGATAAGGCAAACGGTGCTGGAAGAGCTGTGGTTAAGAGTTTCCCAGTCAGGATTACAGATGGGAAACTTGAAATAAGATTGTTTTGGGCTGGTAAAGGCACTCAAGCTACTCCTGTAAGAGGTGTATATGGTGCTCTCATATCAGCTGTATCTGTAGATCCAAGTAAACTTTTCTAAACCTGGAACTATCTCACAGAGATTTCACATTTATTTGAGTGTTTATTCTTGCTTTGTTTGTTGTCTCTTGAATATTTTTGTAGAATTCATTCCACCCAAGGAAGCTGGCACTGGAAGTGGTGGTGGAAGCTCTATTGGCATATTGATTGGTGCGGTAGTTGCGTTAACGGTGTTTCTTGTGTTTTTAATCGGCTGTATCTTATGGTGGAGAGGTTGCTTAAGACCCAAGAGTCAAATGGAAAAAGGTACGATTCTAAAGTTAATTGATTTTGAGTTAAAAATATACTAGATTTTGATTCGCACTTTGAAAACGCGAAACTTTTAAAAAAAATTTCTTCATCTTCAGATTTCAAGAACTTGGATTTTCAGATAAGTTCCTTTTCGTTAAGGCAAATCAAAGTTGCCACAGACAACTTTGATCGCGCAAACAAGATTGGAGAAGGTGGCTTCGGTCCTGTACACAAGGTCTGCATCATAATGTAATTGACGTTGTTAGGAGAAAAAGATAGATAATAAATGTTTGTACATTGTATGAATCCAGGGAACGTTGAATGATGGAACAGTAATAGCGGTGAAGCAACTATCATCAAAATCAAAACAAGGGAACCGAGAGTTCTTGAACGAGATTGGTATGATTTCTGCTCTACAACATCCACATTTGGTTAAACTGTATGGATGTTGCGTGGAGGGTGACCACCTCTTGCTAGTCTACGAGTACTTAGAGAACAACAGTCTCGCTAGAGCACTTTTCGGTCCTCAAGAGACTCAAATACGACTAGATTGGCCAAATAGGCAGAAGATTTGCGTTGGAATAGCTAGAGGTCTAGCTTATCTTCATGAGGAATCAAGACTCAAGATTGTACACAGAGACATCAAAGCGACTAATGTCTTGCTGGATAAGGAACTCAACGCAAAGATTTCGGATTTTGGTCTTGCTAAGCTTGATGAAGAAGAAAACACACACATTAGTACACGAATCGCTGGAACATAGTGAGTTAATCAATCAATCACAAACAAGAAGTTCGGTTCTGTTTAGATTTCTTATTAACCAAAAAAAAACTTGTTTATGTAGCGGATACATGGCTCCAGAATATGCCATGAGAGGTCATTTGACAGATAAAGCAGATGTCTACAGCTTCGGCGTCGTTGCTTTAGAAATCGTTCACGGAAGAAGCAACACCATCACACGTTCCACAGTTGATACCTTCAACCTTCTTGACTGGGTAAGTTTTATCTTTTAAACTCTAAACCCTAAACTTTAAACATGTTTCTAAACAAAAATGATGACTCTGAATCTCAATATATTTCCAAAGGTACACGTTTTAAGGGAGCAAAACAAACTGATAGAAGTAGTAGACCCGAGGCTTGGAACAGATTACAACAGAGAAGAAGCAATGACCATGATCCAGATCGGGATCCTCTGCACCAGTCAAGTTCCGTCGGAAAGGCCGTCGATGTCAACAGTGGTGAGCATGCTCGAAGGAGGTTCCACGGTGGATGTTGAGAAGCTTCTTGAGGCTTCGTTAAGCAGAGGAAGCGAGAAAGACGAAGAGAGCATGAGAGCGATGAAGAAGCATTACACGATGTCGGATCAGACTTTTAGCACCGACGGACCTTTCACATCTTCTTCTACGTCTACGGCCAACGCTAGCGATCTTTACCCTCTTAAGCTTGATGCTGCTTACTGGAACTCTAGAGTTTAGTTATGAATTATGTTTTTGCAAAACAAAATATAATGCGTCCTGGTTATACGTATCCCATATATATTACTACCGGACCGGAGCATTACGAAATGTTTTCGTAGTCATGTGTTATCACGAAGACAATTTTAGAATTTTTAGAAAAATAAATTGGTTCTTATAAATAGATATTATACTTTTATTAAACTAAATATCAAATTAATTAGTAGTGTACAAAAAAATATTCATTATTTTTTTAAATAAAAACTATGAAATAACCTAATATGACTAATATATATGACAATTAATGATTATGAATAATATATGTACCAAGAGCGCAAAATACAAAGGCGGATAGCCTAGCACGCAGTGTCAGGATTCAGCCGTCTTTCGTCGTTCACATGGATCGATATCTTCCGGTTTGGTTTACAGAGTCAGTATAAGTCTGTAAAGTTGATGACAAAAAAAAAAAGAATAATACATATTTGATAATAATTTTTGTATCCTCTCTTTTTGTTTAATTTTATATTATTAAAAGAAATTAAACAATCACATTAAACATATAATAAAAAAATTATATTTTTTCTTATATGTTATATTTTGAATTTTTTAAAACAACTATAAATGACTAAAAATGGTAAAAGTCCCACTTTGAAAAAATTTGTGATCAATAGTTTAACTTTTTTTTGTTCAAGCAAAATACAAGTGATCATAAGCCGTACGAATATGAAGTTTCATTAATAAATATTCATATTACATATATATATATACATATTAATATCATTTAAATTAAATTATATACAATATAAAAATATATAAATATGTTAATTTCAAAAAAAAAATTCGTCGGAATTTCGTCAGAGTTTCCGACGACTTTCTGACGAATACCGAGAAACCACATTCTGACGAACTTCCGACGACACTCCGATAACATATTTCGAGAACAGAATTCATCGGAAACACTATATTCCGACGAATTAAGTCATCAGAATATACTGACGAATTAGAGTCGTCGGAATATAGCGACAAGCAGGTTTGTCAGAATATTCCGACGACACAAATTCGTCAGTATATTCTGACGACTTGTACTCGTCGGTATATTCCGACGACTATGATTCGTCAGTATATTTCGATGAACCTGTTTGTCGGTATATTCTGACGACTCAGATTCGTCAGAATATACCATTTTAAATATGAATAAATTTTACAGTTATAAATATTTTTTTTTATATTAAAAAATAATAAATACACAAAATCTGAAATTTAAAACTAATAATATTATAGAATTTAAATTCATACAAACTTAAATAGGAAAAAAAAACATTCATCAAGTTTTAAAATTCATAAAAAACTAAGAACCCGAAGGCAACAAACGATCTAGCTTTTCCAATATCTCGGCGTTGGTCTTTTTTTGGGATTCCAGCTGAGCAAGGATAGTGGCATTCTCAGAAAGGATAGTGGCGTTCTGATCCTCCAATGCCACAATCCGTTCATCTTTGTTCTGTAGCTGCTCCAGAATCATGGGATCGGTATACGGAACTTGCGAAGAAGACGCCGGATACGAAGAAGCACGGCGGCCAACCCAACTAAACGTCATCCTTTCCTTTTAGGAACCGCCTACAAAAATATTTAAAGTTAGTAAACTACATTATAAAATAAATATATTAATGTTGTCAAAAAAAAAAATATTAATAAAAAATTACCTTTTCGACCATCTCATTTATTTGCAATCGGAACATGTTGGTTGAAACTCCCGTAGAATCGCCGTCATCAGAGAGAGGCTGAGAAGATAGAAGAGCTTTTTTTTTAGTTTCCACCAAGTCAACGACGGATCTGGTCATGGCGTCCTGAATTTGACTTGTCTTCTTGTTAGTGTGAGCCTCCTTAATAAGTTGAAGACGATCAACAGGATTACCGTCATTTGCTTCAATCTAAAAAACAGTCATTAGCCAAAGAATATATAAAAATATTTATTTAAATAAATATAAAGATAAAAAAAAATAGAACTTACAAGTTGATCCTCCTTAGAAGACATAGAGCAAGCACCGAGGTTGTGCACATACATACCTTTCCCGCCACGATCGCTCTTCCGGTTCTTGGAGTTCTTAAGAGACGTCGCTGCAGTGTCGTCCTTCTCCCAATGGACTATCAACTGCTCCCACACCGTCCCGTTGATGTACCGTGGCCTCTTGTTCTTCTGCCATACTGTCTTCCAAGCGTTGATCTGCTTCGTATAAGAGTCCATGGCCTTTTCGTTGAATTTCTGACGGACTGTTTCCGTGAGACCGGACTCCCAAGTGAACTCTTGCTACAAAACACACATAATTTAATTAGTAGATATATATAAAAAAAATTGAAAACAGCTTTAAAAAAAACTGAAGAGTTACCGCAAACTGACGAAACCACAACTCCCGGTCCTCGCCAGGAATCACACTCTACTTCGAATATCCGGTATGGAGCATGTAATACATCATATTGTTGATGCTCCTGCTAATGCCATTGCTCGAATTGTCGAACCTTTAAAAAAATGCATGTTAGAAAGTTAGTTAATGGAAAAACACTACAAATAAAATAAAAATACTAACCAAGTTGTATGTCCCGGTCGTGGGTTGGGTTGGAGAACCGGGAGATGCTCTCGATCTGGTTGTTGAACCAATTGTTGAACTGACATGACCCACGGATCCTCCTGAGCAGCTGGAGCGGGAACATATGGAGCGGGAGCGGGAACATATGCGGGAACCGAGTTTTGTTCGTGAGATGATCCCGATGGACGGGAACTGCTCGCCGAACTACCTCGGCTGCCACGGGGTGCAGAACGACGGGATGCGGAATGGCGTGCTTCCTCGGACCATGACGGGAACTGCTCGCCGAACTACTACCATATTCATAACCAGTTTCCCCATGAAGATACCAAACTTTATAATTACGTGAAAATCCTCTCATATACAAATGAGTCCAAACAACAAATTCTCTTATAATCCTATTATTATTGCAAATAGAGCAGAGACATCTTAACATACCGGTTTTTGCAACCGGTTGCTGTTCAACAAGCTTCATGAATTCTCCAATCCCTTGAACGTATTCTTCCGTAAGTAAATTGGTGTTGGGATCCATATGAAGTTTATCCATCCACGAACGATAATAAACTCCTGAAGACATGATTTTCTCGGAATTGTTGTGATTAGAGAGAGTGAAGAGAGAATGAGGAGTGAATGAGTTGAATGAGGAGAGGTTGTATTTATAGGAAATTGCTTACGGCAGTCCGACGACATTCCGACGGAATTCCGGCAACCTTAACAGTCATATCCGTCGAAATTCCGTCGGTATTTTTCTATCTCAACGGCTATAAAACGGTCATATGTATTTGTCGGCAACAGTCAAAAGATTCGTCAGAAATTCGTCGGTATATACCGACGAACTTCCGACGACAGCGACGGTTATATTTTTGATCGCAATGTCGTCGGAAAGTCGTCGGTATATACCGACGAATTTCCGACGAACGTAACGGTTATATATTTAATCGGAATGTCGTCGGAATTGCGTCGGTATTGGTCGGAAAGTCGTCGGTATATTCCGACGAAGTAGTATTTTTTGTTTTCGTCAAAATGCCGTCGAAAAATCGTCAAATGTGTCCGACGACTTTGTTGTCCGTCGGAACGTCCGTCGGAATATAGCGTGTTTTCTTGTAGTGAAATGATCATAAATCGTATGAATATAAAATCTCATTGATAGATATTCATATTATATATATATATATATATATATATTATATACTATATGCAAATAAATAAATATGTTAATTTAAAATTTTGCAGTGAAAAATTATTGAGATCTTAGTATTTAATTTTGAAATTTGTATTAAAAAATCTCACATTAAAAGTTTTGTGATTCACGGTTTAAATTTTTGATACAAAAAATATACAAATGTTAATAAAATCATATGAATAGGAAGTGTCAATAATAAATATTTATATTAAAATATACTATATATATATATCTATGTCAATACCACTAAAAATTAATTATATATTTCATTCAGATTAAATAATTTAGTCTTGATTTTTATTCATAAAAATATTTTAATGAAAAATCATGACAAGTTTTCAATCACCTCCTTTTGAGTTTGTTTGAAGAATGAGAGATTTGATCATTTGTCTAATATTTGTTTCTCCTTAATACTTTATATAGCTATTATAATTGTAAGAATGAGAGATTTGAGCTATTTATTATAAATTTTCTGGTTTATCATTTAATAAATCAAACAGTTCTTAGTTTATATATATTAGAATGGTAAAATATTATATATTTTTTATCGGTATACTCTTAAGTAACTAAACCTCAAAAGTGTAGGTTAATAAAATAAGTAATTTATTTTGTTGTTCTAGAATTATATGATTTTTAGACCGAGCTGGTGAATATATACTAGACAAACATTTATATTTCGAGTCTGCACTTATATTCTATAACAGCTTGATATATTAGATTTGAACACTAATCCGTGAATAGAGTTTGCCGGTGATTTTATTCAAAAATTTGATTTTTAGATATGTATCTGGATTGGAACTAATTTTTACAAATTCCATTTTTTTTTAAATTGACACTAATGTAATTCACCGAATTCATAGAAGAAATTAAAAAAAAAAAAAAAAAAAAACTCTTATCAATGAAACATAAACGAAAACAAAAGCATAATTTTATAGAGATAAAAATGATATCACTTATGTAGAGTCAATAGTAAGCAAATCGAGAGCAGTAAACCTAATCATCTTTCGTCATTTTTCAATCAATGTTGCATATTTAGTTTTTGTAATTTGTGTCAGCCACAAAACTTAATTTCTTTTTGTGCATACGAAGTCATATAATAGTTAAAATGAGTGTAGTAAGTTAACTCTTCGACAACGATAATACATTTAGGAAACCAACATTTGTATTTGTCATTTTATAATCGATAAAGATTGCAGTGTTGCAAAATGTTAAAACTGTTTAATAAACAAACATTAGTATAAAAAATTCATTTCGTGCATGCGTGCGGATTATCGTCTAGTTTTATATACAGGATAGTCACATATTGTTTCTTAGGTTGACTCCTTTTAAAAATGTTTCATGTCCGATCTATTACCAATGGTTTGGTGATCGATTCGCTGAACCGTTTTGAATAGAACATGTGTTTGTTTTAAAAAAAACATGATAAGAGATATATTTTTTGCTTAAGATAATCCAAAGAACTTAAAACAGTTTACATGAAGTGATACGAGTTAGAGAAATTATTGTTCTTCTGTTAGAGCATCTCCAACGATATTTATATATTTATATCACCAACCCATCGTTATTTTCTGTTAGAGAACCTCCTGCTCTTCGAGAAAAAATCTATCAATCCGGCCCCCACTATGTCCCAAGCTATCGCATCGGCCAAAGAATGGGAACTAGCGCAGACCCTAGTACCTCCACCTAGGACGATACCTACCACACCGACATGCCTTTTTACAAGCCCTCCAACCGACACGATATTATGTTTCACCGATGCCTCTTGGATTAAGAACATAAAGCATGCAGGAATCGCCTGGATCCTCACTGATCAAACAAAGAAGGAACTCAATCGAGGAAACTGCTTTAAAGACCGCATCTCTTCACCGCTTTTAGCTGAGAGTTTGGCGATTAGAGCCGCAATGCTCCATGCATTTTCTCTCAGATTTACCAACATCTGTATACACTCAGATTCTCAAGAGCTCATTCGAGCAATCAATGGAAAGCGACGATCAACGGAGCTCTTCGGAGTTCTGCCGGACATCGATCCCTTGTCTCTATCCTTTTCCTTCTGTCGTATCACTTTCATTTCCTGGCTTAATAATGGGCCTGCTGATGTCTAGCTAAATCTGCTCTTTTCTTTGGACATGTTGGGCCTAGTCTGTAAGAATTTTTATGCATTAATATAATCAGTTGCACAAAAAAAAGTGAAATGGTTCAAATCCATTTCTATTTTTTTATAATAGAGATCTCTATTTTTTCTTCTATTTATAAAGAAAAAAAAATATCATTCTTCTATTTTTATACAACATTTAGAAATTGGTATTTTAGAAAAAATACATTAGAGCATATTTCATTTTTATTATAAAGTTTTTCTATTTTAGAAGTGAAAATAAAAAAATACATTGAAGATTATCTTAGCATCTTTTTTCTGCTCCCCTTGCATTGGATGTATGATTGGACTTTTACTTTTCAGAAAATAACCTCATTTTAAGCTACGATATGCAATAAATTATAATATTACTAGGGTAAAATCTGTCCTACGGGCGGGTAAACAAATAAAAAAACTGTTAAAATAAATTAATTGGTAAAATTTATTTAAAATATTTAGTTTACTCTATATTGAAAGTTAAGTTATATTGACTATTTTGTTACTCTATTTATGCATTTTATACTTTTGTTTTTTAATTCATTGAGGCTTTTAGTTTCTCTTATAGATTTTCTTTTAAACATATTTATTTAGATATTACGAAAATAGTAATCGATTCACAATAGTTTTTTAATTAGCTAGATATTACCAAAATATAATACTGATTGTTATTATTTAAAAATATACACATTTATTTGAATTATTCATCAAATAAACATATTATCCTAACTGTTTTTTAATTATATATATATTATTGTCTAGTTCTCAGAATATAATTAGTTCGGCCGAGAGGTATGAATATTTGTAATATCTAGCTAATTCTATATACTGATTTATTTTATTTAAAATAATATTTGTATTCGTTGAATTTAACGTTTACATTTTTTAGTTTGTTTGTTTATTATGTGTCAATTGTTATTTTATTTATTTATTGTATCCTATCTTTCTTTTGGAACTGTTTAGGTGAAAAGATTTACCTTGTCTTCAATAGATTGATCTTTTATAATTCTTATTTTATTTTATATTACTCTAAATGTGATCCAAGTCGAGTTGTTTTATATAATGTCTCTTGTTCGAATTGTGTAAGTAGATATTTTTTATTTTCAATGAGTATTGGAATTATTCGAATCATTCTTAAGTTTTGTTTTATTTTTTCACTTTTATTTGGTACAACAATTATAGATATTTTGTCGATTCCATGGAAACAAACTGTTTCATTTGTTTGTAATAATAATGTGTTCCACATCTATTTTCAAATCATATATTTATTTCTCAATTATTTTATTTAATGAAAGTGTTACTGTTTTAGTTTGTTTTTAATGTTCATTCTACTTTGATTTTGATAGTAATTAGAATGTTTTTTTTTAACTTTGGTCGGCTGAGTTTAACACATACAACGTAGATTATTTTTCTCTTATATGTTTATTTTAAATTCACTATTTTTTGGTACATTTTTGTATAATTCTTTTTTTAGACAATGCAGACAAATAATAATAGTCATTTTATTATAATAAAAATTATTTTAAGTTAGGTGGGTAGCATGATAACCTAATATCAATAGTTACTATTTAGGAATATAGATATTTATTTGAATTTTGTATAAGTTATTACATTTGGACACCAAATAAACCATGTTATATGAATAACTATTTATAATTTTTGATATGTGTTATTGATTAATTTTCCGAATATGAATTTACATTGACTTCTTACAGTGACAATTACAATCGTCTTTCATCGTTCACATGGATGTAGAGCTTCCTTCCTGGTTTTAGCCAGTTTGAATCTGTATATCGATAAGAAAAAAAACTATATTTTATTATTGAATGACTTTGAATTTGTTACAATTTATTTATTTAATAATTAATTTCTGTATATTATAAATACATTTTTCTCTATGTGATTCCTTTTTTTTAAGTTAACTTTATATGTTTACCGTTTTTCCTAAATTTTTCTTCTGCTATAATTGTTATTTTTTTTTCTATTTAGAGTTCTTTGTTGGTGTAATACTGATGTGCTTTTACTGTAAAATAATATTGCATTATATTATAATTCCCGAAAGAAAGATACATAAAAATTATTAAATAAGAGGAAGGTGAATGTATGGTCCTTATCACATTATTGCATGATTTAGGTATATCCGACTGAAGTCATTGAATCTGCTAATGGATTATTTGCAGCATCAAAAAAAGGGAAGGCTACCACAGGAAGAGGTGAAAGACTTCACTTGTCCCTTGCTGATATGAGCCTCTCGATTATAAGGTCACCTTCTCAATTATCTAAGGAAGATTTTGGAAGCTAAATGCACTAAAAGTTTGCCTAGTGAAAAAGGCAATCACAAAAAGGCCAAGTAGTGAGATGTCGTGTCACCAAGAACCGTAATCCAAGCATTCTTAGCCATCTCATGTCACATGGATGTTTCACCATCAACATAGCAAGCAGTGATGAGATGCTTCTTAAGCTAAGGGAGTCACAAAGTGGAAGCAGAGGTTACAATCAGAAAAATAAAAACGAATGTTATGCCAAGGGAATCAAAGTCTAGTGTTTTGAGGATAGTATTGTACCTTAATGCACATGTCTTTGATACATCAGCATGAAAACTTAGAGGTGATAATGAAAACATCAACCTGTTCACAATTCTGAGAAAATAAGATTTTGAGGGATGGTAAAGTTTGAAGTTAGGGAGTGACATCAAATTTGATTATTTAGACACTGATGCTCGAAACTTATTTCTAAAAAGAGCACATATTATGAAATAGGAGGGATCCTGCTACTCCACTCTTAAGAATGTTTTATGAGATGACTCCTGATTACTGACTCTTGACAGGGAGATATGGAATGAGTAGTTCGTGTAGAATAAGGTTTTGACTCACCGACTGGTCCATGTATGACAGTGTGCCCACCAGGTGCTTGACCTTTGGAGAGAACAATACCGATATTCAGTTGAACTGTTGTCATCACCTTAATAAGCATAAACCAAAAATATTAAACCAAAAATATTAATAAATGATCATCTTTAACATCATAACCATTGTAAAAGCTTTATCCTTTCAGGGAAAGGAGCATTATCTCCGTCATTTTCATGTGCAGCCGCCTCTCACGACTGCTTCAGTTAGTTTGCTGTTACTCTTCCTTTGTTACTTTGGTTGTAACTTGTAGGTTGAGTTAGTAACACGGCCACGTCTAAGCTCCGCATATCTCAAACTCTATGCAATCAAGACATGATAGCAAGAGTCCGGTCATTATAGTCCGCCGCAAACGATGGTCTGAGATAGAAACGGAGATCGATTGTCTGACGAGAGTTTCGATTGGGGAGACTAGGGTTCGCCAGTTTGGTTGCGGTGAAGAGTAAAAATTATGGATGAGGGAGAGAAATAAGTTTTACAGAAAATTCTAGTGTTTTTAGGAGTTGTGATGATGAGTTTTACGGGAAGAAAGTTTACCTTTTTATAGCTCAAGTTCCACCGCCTTGATGAGTTAAGATGCATTGAATGAATTATCGTGGATGGAGTGAGGCTAAGGAGTTAAGAAGGTCGCCAATGGCATCGCATCAATGCATTCTGTAACGGTTGCCTCCAGAATCTACACCGTCGGTTGCCCTGATTACAGAGAGAAGAAGACGACGCTATGAAACCTATGAATCTGTAACCGACCATTGTTGAGGGATGAGAGCTTAAGAAGAGGACGATGTATGAACCCTATTAATCTGAAGCAGCCATTGTTGCAGAAGGAGAGCTTGACAACTGGGTTAGGTTTTTATTACTTTTCGTAGCCTAATAAACATTTATCAAGACCAACAATAAAAATGCGAGAAAGATAATTTAAAGCCCAAAAAGTAAACTCGTTCTGATCCAATAACGAAGACTGTTGAAAGCAACAATTAACCGAGATTAGTGAAGCACTGTGTTTCGAAGAGGTGAGACACGTGTCATGACAGGAGCCTTCGACTTAATGACGTGGCGATGATGTGGAAACATATGAGAGAGTCAAACAATACTTTATATATATATATATATATATATAAATATAGATAGATAATCACTCTTATTTATAGAACGCTTACACATAAAAAGCGCTATCCATATTAGAATAATTAGGGATGTTAAAAAAAAGGATTAAAATTAGGATATCAATCCACTATAGGTATCATTCAATACGATAATCAATAAATTAATTTTGGGAATATTCAAAATACTTATTTAATATCTAACTAGTGACCAACAAAATAAAAATTCTTTAATATAAAATAAATTTGTTTTTCAAGAAATTTGATGCAGAATAATCATTCTTTGTTATTTTAAATTTTTTATTCATGTCTATTTTTTTATTTGTTCCTAATATTCATATGATGATTACCGATTAAATTCATAGTATATGCAATTATCACATAATTGTTTTTACTCTAACCTTAATCACATGAAATCAATATCATTTTTGGACAGTGAACCGACTACTTCAAACCAGTGTTCGAAAATACGCCAAACACGGCCGTCTATACGCCCATACACGGCTTATAATACGTTACTAGGTGATAACCCACGCCCTGCGCGTTTAATAGCCTTAGGCCAAACATAAAATAGAAACCTTTTAAAAAAAAAATTATTGAATTTCTTTAAACTGAAGCAAAAAAAAAGTTGTGGTATTAAAAGAAAAAATAGGCATTTAAGTGTAAATTAGGTTTTGTTGTAAAAAAGTTAAGCACCATCAAGTTTTGGAAAAATATATTGTCTTTTTGTATTTAAAATTGGTTTTGTTAATCATGGATCTTTTTTATTATTAATTCGTGTAAATTAGGTTTTGTTGTAAAAAAGTTAAGCACCATCAAGTTTTGGAAAAATATATTGTCTTTTTGTATTTAAAATTGGTTTTGTTAATCATGGATCTTTTTTATTATAAATTTACCAACTAATTGATAATTTAAAAAATTAAAATGGACCTTTCTAATTAGTAAAATAACACCAAAATTTTGTTTGGACCCATAGACCCATGGCAATTTCCAATGTGACCATAGGTTAGAGCCGAAACTGTTAATAAGAGTAAGCAAATACTAATATAAATAAATTATGAAGTAGAGATAAAATGAAACATAAACAATAAAATAATAAAACTCTTCAGAAACAAAATATAAGAAAACAAAAATAAATTAAAACTTGATGGTTAAACAATGGCATGACGGTCGTGAATGCTAGAACGTAGTGGTAAAGATCGATGTTTTGAGAAGGAGAGAATGGTGAGGATATGTATATATAAGGCCTAGTATTTATATATGCAAGGCGCCTAGGTCTAGGGTATACTCGATATCATTAATTGCTACAATCAGATTTCGTATTCCAAATCGAAATCTGAATATATTACTTCCTTTGTTCCTTATCGTACACTATTTGATTGTTGTATTATAGGAAACTAATGTGGTGCTGGTCAATCAAATTAAATGTAAAAATCAATCAGTGACAATCACATTCCATTCTAAATTTGTCGTGGTTGACAATTCAAAGTTGGTTTTTAACTTAAATTAACCAAATCAATGCCACTAAATCTATGTACGGCTATTCAATGTACGTAAATACCATAACTAAACCAAAAAAAGTGTACGTATATATCTATAAGATTTTGCGATTATGTAATAATTCTTGAACTTTGCGATTGTGATTGGTATATTTATCTATTACGGAGAAGAGTTGCAGCAACATATATATAAGTAGATATGTAGATACATACGTACACAATGGATTTTATGTAGTCTAACTGTATAGAAATGCATTAATATTTAAGTCATGCTATATAACGAATTGCTATATAAAGATGCGTAGCAAGTTGGCTTAAGTCAGGCTATATAACGAATTGCCATATTGAAATCGATCATTAGGAAGAATCTCAGGTTATGGCAATAAAATCTCTACATATTTAAAGATGCAAGCGTTTCTAATTGAAGCGTAGCAAGCAGGGCGCGGCTTAATTTTTTTTGTGAGGCAATAAGCTTATAGTATATACCCTCTTTTTAATGTAATGAGCAATGACAAATTTTGTAATTAGTCTAGTTAAGAAAGGGTTTTTAAATATATGAGGTGAGAAAGCTTCTGGTGCTGACACATAAAAAATGACACACATGTAATAAACACATAAAGTAAAAGTTATTTATATATAATGCTCCTCAAATAATAAAAAAAAAATGTTAAAAAACGGACGTATATATGGCGAATAGTGCGCACATACGTGCCGTCTATATGTTTACAATATTTTTTTTGCTCAAAAATATGTAGTTACATAATTAATTGAAGTTGAGTCAAAAACTGAAAAACATAAAACTATATAGTTTAACCAAAGTTTTAAAAATTGTAACCCATAATTAAGAATTCACGTTTGATTCATTGTCTTCTCTGGCTACAAAGCCCTGACACCCTCACTTTGTCTTCTCTGGACATAGAGTTGTCAAAATGGGTAAACTAATCCAAACCAAACCATATCCAAATAAATCCAGTGTTCTATTTGTTATCGTTCAACCCAAACCATTTACCTAATGCTTTGGTTTAGTTTCTAATTCATTTAGATTAATGAGTTAGTGGTTTTAATGAGTTGATTCACTAGTATTATATAGTAACAATATTAAACAATAATACCATAACTCATATAACCTTTTTTGTTCTCTATAATTTATAAATTAAAAATCATAAAATTTAATACAATGGAGAAAATTGTATAAAATGCATGTTTCACAATAATATTTTCATATTCTCAGCAGTTTCATGAAATTAAAAACTAAAGCATAGTGTTATGAGATACTTTAGAAAGAAAAGATATTTGTATTGATTTGTTAACGGATCGAAATACAAGCCAGAGAGTATCTTAGGGTCTCTCTCTCCCTCATACAATTATGATCCAATCTATAGATGGCTCTCTCAATACATGCTTCTCTCATATATATAAAAGGTTCCTAGGTAGCAAACATATCACGTGGGCTGTTGGTGCCAATCTCCAGCTCACCCTCTTTATTCCCTTATTCCTCATAACCGTACTACTCAAGTGGCCTTCCTGTGCCACGTCACGCTCCTCATTTGTCGCCTTCTGCTGACTGCTTTTCTTCCTTCTCGAATACTCATAGAGTAGAGTAGAGTAAAGGAGGACGCAATGCTTCATAACTAACACATAGATTTATAAAAGACTCTTAAGACTCTCCTCTTCGTCACCAACGTAAAAGCTTACGAATCTCTTCGTACTGACAGAACCATTCTCTTCCTTACAAGTGCCTGAAACATGAAATGAGCTCAGAGTGAATCAACTTGCAAAAGCTCAAAAAAACTGTCTTGGACTGTTGTAAATAGCTACAAAGATCTGAGCACACAGCTAAGATACTATCAGAAAACAACAAGGTAATATAAGCTAAAGTACAAGAGCTTCATCAAAACTTAATGAATCTAGTGGAAGGAACAACACTTTAGCGCTTGTAAGAGAAAAAATGTCATAGAAGCTAAAACGATGATCAAGTTTCACAATACACTAAGACCTGAAAACTAAAGCGATGATTAACTAAGTAACTTTCATACAAATAAGGTCATAGAAGCTAAAGGTTCAAGCTTCTAAAGTTTAGCTAAAGGTAGAAGCTAAACTTCCCTAAGTTTAATGGAAGACTCAAGCTCGAGCACACCATAAAACACACAAACCAGCGACAAACTACAAGTCTACAACAGTTCCATCAAACTCAATCTATCTATAAGCTAAAAAATAATACTTTGAGGGCTTGTAAGACCTCAAGTTTACAATGTTTGGATTGAAGGTTCTCAGTTCTCACCGGTGGAAGACGTTGAGGTTAATTATGGATTGGATTGAAGGTTCTCAGTTCTTTGGCTGCTTCCAGATTCTTCTACTCCATTTGGGCTTGCTCGAATAATAACCATCTCACCTTCGCCATTATCTGCAATACAATTGAACTGTTAAATTCATCTCAATTCACAGCAAATAAATCATGCTAATCAACAGACAAAATACTTTTACCTTCATCATCAAGTAGGTAACCATGTATCCAAGAACGTGTACACAATAGAGCCTGAACATTACTAGGCAACAGTCTAATTTGATACTTGCTTATAACCTGAGAACAAATACTAAACGAAGATTCAGAAGCCACTGCAGTTATAGGAATCCTAAGCACATCCATTGCCATATATGTCAGAGGGCCAAAGCTATATCTATTTTCTTTCCAATACTGCAGAACTTTCAAATTAGGATGGCTCCTCATATCTAACTTTGGATCCTCTAAGTACATATCCAAAGCTGACTTTCCTTCTGGAACATCATCTAAATCGAACAGATCCTGTATCATTTAAAGAGAAGTAATCAAAGATCATTTGAAACTTAAATGAACTTGATGATTGTCCACCATTAGCTCCACCATTTGGAAAACATTCTTCATCATTTTCCTTCACTTTTAGACACTGAAATAATGTAAGACCAAATCAGTTTTAGATACTCAAACATGTTAGTTCTCATCGACCAAAACAACCAAAAACTCCTAATAAAGAACATTGCTCCTAAACCAACATACACAGCATACAGAGCTCAGATCAGATAAAAGCAAGAAGAGAATCAGAGCTTTCTCTAAAAACATAAGCTCTACGATACAGTAAAACCCACAACGAAAACCATGGATCACCTGAAAGAAACCCTTCGATGACGAGATAGCGCAGATGGAGATGAGATCGAGCCTCCTAGATGAAGGAATGAGACCTTCGAGAGGGTCGCAGCCGAAGAGGGTGATCGAGAGGTTTGCCGCCTAAGCTTAACAAGAGAGTCGCAGTGGAAGAAGGTGAAATCGCCGGAGCTTTCGCCGCCTTTTTTTTAATCGCACGAAGAAGAAAACTAATTGAATTAAAGAGGAATGGTTTGGTTTGGGCTATTCATTAACTCGTATCAGTCCATACCATTTTAACCAACTCATGAAATCCATTTTTCCATTTTACCCAATTATCCAATAATATCCAATTTCTTGACTCATTAAATTCTAATGTATTGGTTTGGTTTGGATTGATCCACTAATTTATACCCATTTTGACATGTCTTTTTTTTTTCCGTCTGAAAAATAAGTGAAATACTTCAAGTTTGTTACAAAAGCTCGCAGATATCATGAACTCCCTAGAAACTAAAGCCAAAGGAAAAGAAACTTGAACCCACAACGGAGCAGCTTGAGCCCACAACGGGGTAGCTTACAGACTCAAACAACTACGGGTAAAAAACCTATCACCCAAACCTAGAATACCACAAACGAAAACATCTACCGACAAACCTATAACATTTCAGTGCAGATGACCTCCCTCCCAATATAGCAATCGCAGTGATCTGGACAAATCGAAGTTGCCCTCGGCCAACTGACGATTCCCTCCGCTTCAAAACCCGAAGGCTCTCAGTCTTCTCAACTTGGATCTATCGCTGCCGCCTATAGCCTGCCGAACGATATGATCGCACTAGTTACCAATAACCAAGACTTCACAACCCGACAAGTAAGACCGCTTCACGATCCAATCAACTTTCGGATACGGTTTGAACGCACTCTCTGACGTCACTTAAGACCTAGATAGAAGCCTCCCAAACACCTTCACACAAACAAGCCTCGTCGATTTATTCCCATAACAAATGCATTCGAGAACAGATCACATCAAGGAGAAATCACAAAACCGCCAACTGAAAGAGAATTCTGCAACTGAAATTGTCATAACGGCTGCCAGGCCCCAAAATTCTAATCAAAAGAGAACCAACAACAACACTCACTAGCCAAAGATTTCCAATCCAAGCCAACCCATTGGTCATGCAATACGAATGCAACAGGTGCACATGCACCATGTATCCACAGATTCCACGCACAACCCATTTTGAACTGAGAACAAGGCATCAGCGAACATCATCACAAACCCCATACACAAAATAGACCATACAAGTCCGACTAGAAAGAGCGAGCCTTAGCGATAACAATGAGACCACTAACCCAAGTTTCCAGCGGTAATGTTCTACTCACCGGACTGAAATGGAATTGTCGCCAGTGCTGGGATGCTGAGCTTCACCACGAACACCAGCAAAGCTCACTCCTCTGACTGTCGACTCCAACAGCGTGAGTCTTTGTGGCGAGTCTCTGAGAACCGGAGGAGACAACACTATCCACCACGATTAAACCACTCCTCCAAAGTAATGAGTTCTCACATCTAACGCTTCTCAATCAACTTCCATCCTTTTCTCGGAGAATCTCACTGCCGCCGCATCAGGAAAGAGAACTAAAGTGGAGGAGACGTCTTACCGGTCCACGCGCCATCGCCCTGAGGGAGTCACCATAGATCTGAAAATGAAAAAAAAGATCTGGTTCTTCCCTCAACTCTAAAAGCCGACTCTCTCCTCACCCATAGCCTCACTGATCTCACCGATGCTCCCACTGATCTCACCGATGCTCTAGAGAAGTCAGAAACCAAGAGCCGTCAAGACTAATCGCATCTTTGGTTAAGTCTCAAACAAATCCAGAACTGCAAGTATGTCGATCTAGAAGAGAACAGGGAGGAAAAGAGCAAAGGAAAAAGGAGAATAAGGGAAAGAGGAGACCTCCGGCTCCGGCAACGGCCGGACCGGAGAAAGGGATTTGGTCTTAGGGTTCTTCTTCCTTGTCGCCGACGAGCTAGTTGCCCCATTTTGACATGTCTATCTGGACATGTATGTTTTGTTTTTAAAAATTATATAATACTTTTTTTTGTCGGCTACCCATGTCAGCTAGATCAAGTTAAAAATTATATAATACTTAGACTACCCATAATGAGAGTGTTAAAACCCACTTTCACCGGTTGAAGAGTATGCCGTGAGGGTGTTGAATTTATGTGCTAATCTACATATGTTCAACAGGCGTTGGAATGTTTCAAAGGTTGAAAAAAAATTGTGGTCCACCGAAGCTATATGTCGTGCCGTGAGTGGATAGAAATGTTGAGGGCGTGCACGCACGCGTGCGGGGTTACACATTTTTTTTTAGTTCAGAATAAAATTTAAATGATGTGCTCTCATTGGCTGTGCAGATTTCCTTTGATTTTTATCCTCACACAATAATTCGAACCCGTTTATTTTATAATAAAACTATTAAAAAAATTTATATAAAAATTCAAGGTTTTTTTATCTATAAATAGAGACTACTCTCGTTTCGTTTGGATACAGAAAACAAAACATCATTTTCATTATAATCAACTATTTTAGTGTTTTAAACCTTTTTTTTTTGTTAAATGGATCTCAATAATAATCCTTTCAACACCCAAAACTCTTCTAATTTTCCGTTTAAATTCCAAAATCCCAACAATTATCAATTTCAAAACCAAACTTCCAACCAACCCCAAAATATACCAAATTATGGTTTCTCACTAAATTTCTACATGCCATCATCTGTTCCGAATTATCCTCTAAATTACGTATCAATGATGCACTATTTTTCTCAAACACCTCCACTTTCTTCTACTCCAGCGGGTGATGAAAATGTTCCGAGAGCAACGGAATTTCCCAAATTTTCTACCCAAATAGCTCTTGGTGGCATGATTGGTGCTAGAGAACCCATTCCCAACGCAAATGCAGATGAATCAGCTCAAGCTTGCCGTAGAAGCCCTACGTGGATCAACGATCAAAATTTGGTGCTACTTAGTGGATGGATTAAATATGTAACATACATCATTGTTGGCAAGAACCAGAAAAGCGAAGCATACTGGAGTAAAATTTCTGAGTACTGTAATGAGCATTGCTCATTTGATCCTCCCCATGATGGAGCTTCATGAAGAAATCATTTCAACTATATGTAACAAAGCAGATGGTCGGAGAATGATGTATTGGCAAAGGCGCACAAATTATATTTAGGTGGTAAGAATGAACATTTCAATGTAATGTCGGAGTGACTTGTTGTTCGTCATCAACCGCGTTATGATAGTCAAATAGGAGGAAATATTGGCTCTACAAGTAGAATATCTAAGAGATCCCGAGATAGTGATGCCAGTGATTCGAACTCTGTAGGATTAAACTCCGTAGGATCCAGTGCTCGTCCAATGGGGAGAGAGGCAGCAAAAAAAAAGGCAAAAAGAAAAGCAAAGGCACAACTTTAGAAGTGGTCAACGAAGAGTGGAATGAATACAAACAATACAAAGAGCAAGAATTACAGCGACTGGACAAAATAGCCAAGAGACAAGAGGAGGCAAATTAATTGATGAAAGAAAAGACTGAAAAAAAAAAGATGTTTTGAAGCTAAGTGAAAAAGAACATCTTGATGACAAAAACAAACAGCTGTTAGAGAAGTTGAGCCACGATCTATTTGGAAATTAATTGATGTTAAGTTTAAGTTTGTATTTTAATAATGTCTGTTTGTTTTTTATTTTATTTTTAATGTTCGTTTGTTTAATAATGTGTGTATGTGTTTTTTTCTTCAATAATTTTTGTTTGTTTTTTTTTTAATAATGTGTGTTTGTTTTTTTCTTCTTTAATAATGTTTGTTTGTTTTTTTCGTCTTTAATAATGTGTGTCCTTTTTTACTTTAATAATTTTTGTTTTTATGTAATCCGTGACTTTTTGATTTTGTAAGAGAATCCAATCGTTATCTATTATTTATGCCAATTGAATGTTTGTTTGGAATCCATAATTTCCAGCCACTCAGTTTTTTTTATAAATGGAAACTCATTTTTCTATAGATGTACCAATAACAAAAATTTCATCTTACTAAAAATATCAATGGATCCATCAGAATTTCCTTTTGATATTATTGATATTGAATCTTACAAAAACAGTGTGAGCTTGAAGAGAGGTATATCGTAAACCGGTTCAGATAGTGCCAGAAATAATTGAGGAATACTATGCATCTCGTAGCAAGAGAAAACACTTAAAGAGAGATCATGTAGCAGTGAATCAAATGCTGATTGATGACTACATTGCCAATCAACCTACATATGATGAACAAATGTTTCGTCATCGATTCCGGATGCGAAAATATGTTTTTCTTCGGATCGTTTGAGACCTATCAAGCAGTGACAACTATTTCACCAAAGAGTCGACACAGCTAATAAAGAAGGCATTTATCCATTAGCAAAATGTTGTACTGCCATGCGAATGTTAGCGTATGGTGTTGTTGCCGATGCGATCGACGAATATATCAAAATCGGAGGTACTACATTGTAGATCCTAAAATCTACATGAAGTATTTGATAGTGACCGAGAGTTTAATATATGGAAGAAAAGATGATGTAGGCAACGATATCTTTAAAAAATAACGATGTAATCAGATTCCAGTAGGCAATGATGGATTTTATTGATGAACAAGGTCGAATACAATTAATGAAATGAGATCGAACGTTACAAATGAGATCGACAAGAGAACATACTTAAAGCTAGGTCAAAACAAGGCCGGAGTATAGGTGTAGATCTCTCTAGGATTTTCAACGTGTCCTTTCTTTGTGTCCATCGATCTCTTCTTATAGTGGGTAGACTCTGCAATCTCCACAACCGCTCTGCGATCTCCGGCTCCTTGAATTGATCTCTTCTTGCTCGTCGGAGTCGGGTCGGGCTTCTTCGTTGGTCGTGTGGCCCAAGTCATTTAGGCCTATTTACCTAGTTGACCGAAATTGGGTCCAACATACATCATTGGAGTGCTTGCGTCGATTTTGTAAGGGAATCATACGGTTGTATGAGCAAAAGTATCTCAGAGCTCCAACTGAAGATGACTTGCAAAAAATTTGCATGTCAGTGGGATGGGGGGATTTTCAGGGATGATCGGGAGTATTGATTGCATGCATTGAAAATTGAAAAATTGTCCACCAGCATTGGAATGTCAGTTTACTCGGAGAGATAAGAGAACCACTACTGTTATACTTGAAGCAGTTGCATCTCATGATATATAGATTTGGCATGCATTTTTTGGATGTCCGGGAACATTAAACGATGTAAATGTTTTAGATCGTTCTCCGGTGTTTGATGATGTTGAACAAGGTAATACTCCAAGAGTGATTTTTTTTTTTGTAAACCAACATCCATATGACATGACATACTATCTAGCTGATGGTATCTATCCTTCTTATCCAACTTTCATCAAATCCATATGACTTCCTCAAAGTGAACCAGACAAGTTATTTGCAAAATATCAAGAAGGGTGTCGGAAGGACATCGAGCGTGCATTTGGAGTGTTACAGGCTCGATTTAAAATAATTCGTGAACCATCTCGCATGTGGGAAATATCGGATATGGCTATCATCATGTGATCATGTATCATATTGCATATTATGATTGTTGAGGATGAATGAGATACATATGCTCAGCATCTGAGGCAAGTGGTTCGAGTACACCATAACCATTTTCTACTGAGGTGCTACCAGCATTTGCAAATCATGTGTGTGCTAGATCTGAATTATGTGATTCAAATGTACGAATTGTAATCAGATCTAGTCAAATACATATGGACAAAATTTGGAATGTTTCATGGTTAAAATAATTTAAATTTATGTGTGTGCTTTAAGAGTTTTATTGTTTGTGAAGTGAGTCTATTGTACTATTTAAGTTATGTATTTTTATTTTGTGCATGTTTAAAATTTCTTAATAATGTGTGTTTGTATCGTATGTATTTCAAGTTTCTTAATTTTATTTGTTTTAATAATATTAAGTTTTCTACTTTTGAAAATAAAATTAGGGAAATATATAACTTAAAAATGAAGATGTTCTTAATTTTTTTTAAATAGTATTAATTTTTGTATTATTAAAAAGTAAGTTAAGTAAGATGTTGTTTTAGTTTTTTAGGTTAATTATAATAAAATTATAAATATGTATTTATTATGTTGTAAAAATAAAAATATAAATTAAAAGTTGTAGGGTAGAGTGTTGAATTTTTTAAAACAAAATATTGTAGAGGTTTAGAATGAAATGAATGTTGACTAAATGTGGTAGAAGAGAGAAAATATGATGTAGAATGTTAAAAGGTGAAAAATATAGTGTTGAATATGGGAAGGATGTTGAAACCTTTGTATATGATCTTCTTTTCTTTATCAACTCCTTTGTACATGGTCTTATAAGTATATTTGTTGGTATGCAGTCTCATTAGCAGTGTTAAATGCTGAGTGGAATCTTTTTATAATTTATAGTGTTAATTAGAATAGTTGCAATATACGATCAGTTATTTCTTACAGCAAATTTGTTTTTTCAAATCCTGCAAAAAAATATCATTCAAGGATTTTGGTATGGCTGGATAATGTGCAAATTCAAATATGAAATAAGCAAAATCTTTAAATACTTTACTATTGAAAGCCTTATATTTATTTACCATTAATATTTTTATTTTCATATTAATCATCATAAGTTATATATCTATTATGTCCGCTTAGACTCCGTTTAAGTGTCTGCATATACGGCTATACGCTAGACGATGGATCACTTCACAACGAGCGTATCACACATTTTAGAACACTGTTTCAGCTGCATTAAAGCTCCGAATGGTAACAGTAGTTTGACCGGTGCGGGACAAGCGGATAAAATAGTGCGGTGCGGTTTAAAGGCGGTTTATGCTAACAAAACACATACTACGGGACAAGAGCGGTTCGTCTAAAAGAAGTGGTTCAAAACAATATGTGAATGGGGACCAAAGTAATAGATAGTGCGGGACGTATTGGGATCAAAATCGGTCATGACATAATCAATGTCTGAAAGTCCGTAAAAATCGGCATGAAGGTTTTTACGAAAAATAAATGTTGGGGTCAAAAACGGTTACGACGAAGTTAACGTCCAAATCTCCGCAAAATACAAGTATGTCTTTCTGCAACAAATCGTGCTCGGCCAAGAGAACGTCACAACGTATGTTCTTGAAATAAAGCTTCATTCGAATTCTATTTGGATCAAACATAAGCCGTCAGAAACATACCCAAACCGGCTACGGATGGGTTCGAGTATGACGATCGGAACACGGACAAACCAAGCTCGGTCATTACGCAACTACCGTACATGCATGCTATTCGCTTGCTACGCAGCGACCGAGCTCGAGCCAAGCTCGGTCGCTACGTAGTGACCGAGCGACCGACCGAGCTCGAGCCAAGCTCGGTCGCTGCGTCCGTCCCGCTCGGTCGCTACATAGCGACCAAGCTCGAGCCAAGCTTGGTCGCTACATAGTGACCGAGCGTGCGTTCTGTTCGGTCGCTACGTAGCAACCGAGCTCTTCCGAAACGTCAATACGACACTAGTCCATGCATTCTCGTCTACCCTATGATGCTATCTCCCGAAGACTGTAGCGAACTCATTTCATGTTTTCCGCCATTCTAAGTAATCAATCAAACTTTGCGGTAAAAACCGCGGAAAGTTTGTTCTTTATCGAAAAAAACTGTAATAAACGTTTCGAGTCAGAAGACGGCCCAAAGGGACCTCAGACATAACTCGAGGCCCAACTTACGATTTCTTAACCAACAGCCCATAAGCCGCATGATGGTTTACGTTTGGTACACAAGAAAAGATAAATTTCAAGTTTCCGCGGATAAATACGAAATTTTGAAGATAATTACGAAGATCAGAAAAAATGGAATATCTCCATTTTTATGCTATGACGGCTTAATGGCAGAAGAGGTAAAGCGTAAACCGACCTAGGAGCGAGTATATAAGGAGTCTTAGGCGAGAGGCATGGGGGGAGAATTTTCAGAGCAAACTTATCACTTAAAGCAATTAGGCAACATTCCGTTTTTGTTATTTCGAGCTGCGACTCAACTAGGTTTTGCAGTCTTAGGTTGTTCGAACTAGGAATCTCGCCGACAGCTCTCATAGCCGAGGCTTCTACCTTGTTGTAACGCTCATACGCGAATTCGGAATAAAACTCCTTTTGCTCTCTTTTTACGATTTCATATACTTTATCGTTGTTACCTCGTGTTCTGATTGCTTAGCGTGTGGTATTAGCAGATATTTGAGACCTCTGGGAAATTAGGGTTCTCCTACTTTCCTTATTGAAACGGAAATCGACAGTGTGAATTTCGGTTCCCAAAGTTTGGTGCTAGAAGGAGGGGGGTACGGATCAATACAACTCTCAGCCACAAAATGCTTGATCAAAACAATGTCTGGAAATACGAAAGACTAAATCGTAGTTCGCAACAACGCTGGTAAGACAACTTCATCCGCCACTGCGCCTATGGCCAACGCTTACGCAAACGCCATAGTGCCTAAAAAAAACGAAAAAAAACTAGCCGCGACTTTTCGCCAACAGGAAGGGCTACAAAACGAGCTTGCGATTTCTCTGTCTAAACATAAAGGAAAATGATAAAATTTATCAAATCTCGTAAGTTTGGCTCATTTCCGAGCTAAAAAAGTTTCAATGCGTAAGGGTTTTACCAAAACACGTTTTCCGAAAACTTTTCGGAAGGGTAAAACTTGTTCTCCCAAAAACCGCAGAAAACCTTTAGGTTAACCGCGGAAAAAGTAAGCGCGGCAAATCGATTACACAGCTCGGTCGCTACGTAGCGATCAAGCTCTAGCCAAGCTCGGTCGCTACGTAGCGACCGAGCACGCACAAGGCTCGGTCTCTACATAGCGACCGAGCTCCAGCCAAGCTCGTTCGCTACGTAGTGACCGAGCACGAACACAGCTCGGTCGCTACGTAGCGATCGAGCACGCACACAGCTCGGTCGCTACGTAGCGACTGAGAACGCACACAGCTCGGTCGCTACGTTGTGACCGAGAACGCACACAACTCTGTCGCTACATAGCGACCGAGCACGCACACAGCTCGGTCGCTACGTAGCGACCGAGAACGCACACAGTAGCGACCGAGCACGCACACAGCTCGGTCGCTACGTAGCGACCGAGAACGCACACAGTAGCGACCGAGCACGCACACAGCTCGGTCGCTACGTAGCGCCCGAGCACTCACACATCTCGGTTGCTAAGTAGCGCCAGAGCACTCACACATCTCGGTTGCTACGTAGCAACCAAGCACGCACACAGCTCGGTCGCTACGAGCGACCGAGCACGCACACGGCTCGGTCGCTATGTAGCGACCAAGCTCAAGCCAACTCTCCACTCACTATGTTGCGACCTGTAAGGCCTCAGAAATGTCCTCCTTTGGGTTCTCTTTTGAATCCTCATCGAAACGCTTTTCGTTTTGTCTCAATCGGAGTTTCCGTTGAGATTTTACGACGAAAACAAATAGGACTCTTCTTGGCTTTGTTCCACTCGCTAAGTAGCGACCTTTCAGACCTTCACTCGCTACATAGCGACCTGTCAGGCCTCAGAAATGTCCTCCTTTGGGCTCTGTTTTGAATCCTCATTGAAATGCTTTTCGTTTCGTCTCAATCGGAGTTCCCGTTTATATTTTACGACTAAAACAAGTAGGACTCTTCTTGGCTTGCTTCCACTCGCTACGTAGCGACCTTTCAGACCTTCACTTGCTACATAGCAACCTGTCAGGCCTCAGAATGGTCCTCCTTTTGGTTCTCTTTTGAATCCTCATTGAAACGCTTTTCGTTTCATCTCAATCGGAGTTTCCGTTCAGATTTTACGACGAAAACAAGTAAGACTCGTCTAAACTCCTTCGCTTGCTCCTATTCGCCCTTACCTCCATATTTGTGTTCTCCTTCAAATCTCGATCGAAATGTCTCTTGTTTCGTTTTGATTGGAGTTACCTTTACGATAAAAAAAAACCCGTAAAGACTTATTTTCTCGCATGGATTCAGATTAATCGTATAAAATGGCAACGGTTAACTTAACACCATAGCTGCCTCAACTATACGATTACGTTGAACCGTTTTTATAAAAATTGACGTCGTATCTAAGGAGAAAATAACAGTCAAGTTCGGAAAATAAATGTCAAGTTTCAAAGGATAAACACCAATATCTTAAATGGCGAACATACACGAGAAGAGGAAGGGGAAATAAGCAAGCAAAACTGAGAAGAGACAAAACTGCGTCTTCGAGAGAACTAAGGTATTTCCGTCTTGAAATTTTTGAAATCAGACCTGGAATTTTCGTAGGAAATTACTAAGAAATAAAAACGCCTTTGAGACTGCCATAGAACTTTACGGAACGTAATCCCTAGGTGGATAGTCTAGCGAACTAAGTCTTAGGCGATTTTTCTTGTCTCGATATATCGTTCCATAATTGTTCAGCCAGATCTTTCAAACCAATCTAAACTCTTCGAAAATCGAGAAACGATCGCCACGCATATCAAGCTCGCTTCCTAAAGAGAGAAAAAACTAGAGACATGAACGTCGTCTTAAAACCAATTCATTTCTAGCAATTTTCTCGGAGCCGACATATTCCAAGTCGTCAACGTGGAAACAAACCAAATCACAGTCCAAGCGTCGTCTTTAAATCGTCCAGGATTATTGATCATTCCAAACCTCAGAAGAAGAAACGTACACAACCCTTCAAAGTATCGGTTCAACTGTTTTCTTTCGTAAAAAAAAAAAAAGGGAGTAGGTACGTATACTATACTCGTATACTCCCAAACTTCAAAAAAAAAAACTTTTGCAAATCGTCAAGAAAACAATTTTGTCAAAGAAAATCGTCTCAAATAGGCAAACGATAATCTAAAATTCGTCTACACGCTAGCAACATATCCAGACGATCATGAACATAATCTCAAAGACTATACATCATTTCTTGTCGCAATCATGCGTATACCAATATCAAACTGAAACTCGACGATTAGCCAAAGTATTGAAGCCCTTTCCGGTTTTAGAAAGCCAGTTTTGTTTAAAAATTTCTACGAGAAATCTTTAATCACCAAAGCATTTCTTTCAGTTTCCGTTGTACCAAGTGAGTCACGGAAAAGCATGGAAGACATTTGTGACGAAGAAAAATCGAGAATAGATGTAGCATCGTGCACAAAGATACGCTTTCCTTCCGATGGTGGCTAGATCCACCTCTGGTTGACCAATTCGTTCCAGAAACGAATGTGTCATGAGAATCCTCTCATAAAACCTATGAAAAACGTTATGCAACTAGATCGTAATGAAATAAACTTCGGTAATCACAGCAGAAACGTTTCTCGTGAAACCCACAGAAATAACGCTACTTTAACATATGTATACATATCACCGATCTACAACCTTCATAAAACCGGTCCCCGTTACTTACGCGAAAAATCCTTCATACAATCAGACCAAGTCTTACGAAGAAACTTTCTAAAGTTAACATAACAGGCTTTATGAAGAACCCTGAGGCTCGCTGGCTTCTGCTTTTCTTTTCTCTCGGTCACATCCGAGAAGGCAGTCATCCCGCCACTGACTCCACACTGGTTATGTAGCAAACCTCTTGGGCTTCGTCATCCTCAAGCAAAAAAGACTCAATTTTCATAAGACTATAGATCACATTATACGAAATATTCGTCGTATAACTAAAACCTAGAGCGGAGAATCGTTTTCTACGACTATCGGTCATATTAGCATGGAACCCCAGTAAACTTGGCCTAGCAATCTCGACAAGCGCTCTTTGGCCCTCGACAAATTACGCCTTTCACTAAAAGTCCAAACCAATATTTGCCATCCCCTTTAAGGACGATCGTAACATGACCTTAAATGTTAAAGTATCATGGTATAATCCTTCACCCACAACATCCTTGGCTATCTGAGTGAACACATCCCTCACGCCAAGCCAAACTGTTTGAGAAACCATCTCTCCATCACTTAACGGCTAAACGACAATCTACGATTTGTCTAAATACGTCGTGAGACTATTAAGAGAATAATTATCGTATAACCCACAGTCGGAAATCATATGATAAATTCTTCGTAACGAACTCATCCTAACAACCAAATGGTTAACGGAAAATCTAAACTTTTCAAAAATTGACCAAGGTCAATACGCTCCACAATTCACTTTAAGCCCGCAA
>NC_027752.1:39772664-39824700 GCF_000695525.1 Brassica oleracea var. oleracea | reverse complement strand
CAAAGCACTATGAAGGAAAACGCTTCTTCCCATGGACAAATTTACGTAACACCTCACTCCTAATTCCTCGATCGCAAATCAAATTATTAGCATCCAAACTAGAACAACAATTTTGGCTGCAGACATCCGTAGTCAAACTAGAATGTTTCTCAAATGCAGGGCTAAGACTAAACCCTTGCAACATCGTGAAACATCTTCAAGCCCGCGAATATTTCAAGCACGAAACGCGGCATACGAAAGAATAACAAATCTTCAGCATCGCGAGACGTCGCAGACGCCCGAAGATTCAATCTTCGATAAAATTTCCTTCCTCGATAAAAACATCTTCTTGGAAGACCAGACAGTCATACGCACTAACATCTTCTCAAAACATATCCTTCGCGAAGACTCGAAACGGTATTTTTTACCATTAAGTTTGTTGCTGATCACAACAAACTCTTAACGTCCTAAACAGATTTAGCCATCTCGTGGAGATAACTCTCGTACATCCACACAAGGATAATAGCGCTATAAAAGAAACCAAAAGTTTTTGGTCAGCACTTCCAGGAGGCCTAAAAATTGTCCTTGGAGAGATGCTCGGTTCCAACCATACAAGTCGTATAAGCCGAGAACCTATCGCGGACTTTAAATCGGTATGGAATCAGGATAAAACTGAAATGGGATACGTAAGTCGAATTAGTCATCGCACCCTCTAAAACCAGGAGTAAACCTAGGTCTTGCCCTAAACCCAGCGCACTGGTCTCTAACATCTCTAGGCATAGTATCAAAAACCTTGATACGAGATCCCAAAAGTTGTCTCTTTGCCAATATTCGAGCGTCTTCAGAAATCCCGCAGGTTTACACACTGCGGAAAACTCTCGAAACAGATCACGGATATTGCAGTTCACACAGAATTAGATTACGAGATGACAACTCGTAGTCTTCCTTCTACACCCATATAAAATGCCATCGGCCGCAACACACCTGATAACCTCTACATTAAAACTAGACCGTAAAGGGCTCGCTGGAAAACAAGTCATAAGAACCTAAACTCCAAGACGAACTACGAAAGGCTTGATCCCTTCAACAAGGGTACGTAGGCAGCCATCATAAGGCATAGCCCCAATCTTACCGCGTTCTACTTTTAGAAGAGCGAGAAGACCACTTACCACTGACTTTTTCGACCATTAGTTCCGCCTAACTCCCCTAACTTGCCTAACTTGCCAAGCCACTCGCTAGAACCTCACGCTATAAGCTCATGGTTCTAACGAGCTGGGGGGCTAACTGTTGGGGTCAACATCGGGCACGACAGAATCAATGTCTGAAAGTCCGTAAAAATCGGCATGAACTTTTTTACGAAAAGTAAATGTTGGGTTCGAAAAACGGTTACGACGAAGTTAACGTCCAAATCTCCACAAAATACAAGTATGTCTTTCCGCAACAAATAATGCTCGGCCAAGAGAACGTCACAACGTATGTTCTCGAGATAAAGCTTCATTCGAATTCTATTTGGATCAAACATAAGCCGTCGGAAACATACCAAAACCGGCTACGGATGGGTTCGAGTATGACGATCAGAACACGGACAAACCAAGCTCGGTCATTACGCAACTACCACACATGCACGCTATTCAGACGCTTCGCAGCGACCGAGCTCGAGCCAAGCTCGGTCACTACGTAGCGACCGAGCGTCAGTCCCGCTCAGTCGCTACGTAGCGACCGAGCGTCTGTCCCGCTCAGTCGCTACGTAGCGACCAAAAAGAACGCTTGGTCGCTACGTAGCAACCGAGCTCTTCCGAAACGTCAATACGACACTAGTCCATGCATTCTCGTCTACCCTACGATGCTATCTCCCGAAGACCGTAGCGAACTCATTTCATGTTTTCCGCCATTCTAAGTAATCAATCAAACTTTGCGGTAAAAACCGCGGAAAGTTCGTTCTTTATCAAAAAAACCGTAATAAACGTTTCGAGTCAGAAGACGGCCCAAAGGAACCTAAGACATGACTCGAGGCCCAACTTACGATTTCTTAACCAACAGCTCGTAATCCGCATGACGGTTTACGCTTGGTTCGCAAGGAAAGATAAATGTTAAGTTTCCGCGGATAAATACAAAATTTTGAAGATAATTACGAAGATCGGAAAAAATAGAATATCTCCATTTTTATGCTATGACGGCTTAATGGTTGAAGAGGAAAGGCGTAAACCGACCTAGGAGCGAGTATATAAGGAGTCTTAGGCGAGAGGCATAGGGGGAGAATTTTCAGAGCAAACTTATCACTTAGAGCAATTAGGCAACTTTCCGTTTTTGGTATTTCGAGCTGCGACTCCACTAGGTTTTGCAGTCTTCGGTTGTTCGAACTAGGAATCTCGCCGACAGCTCTCATAGCCGAAGCTTCTACCTTGTTGTAACGCTCATACGCGAATTTGGAATAAAACTAATTTTGCTCTCTTTTTACGATTTCATATACTTTATCGTTGTTACCTCGTGTTCTGATTGCTTAGCGTGTGCTATTAGCAGATAGGGTTCTCCTACTTTCCTTATTTAAACAGAAATCGACAGTGTGAATTTTGGTTCACACACGACGAATGTTTGAATGATGATTATAAACTAAAAAGTGCGGGGAAAAGATAAAATATTATTTATAATTCAAAATACTTAAAAATTGAATTACTATAATACTTTTTAATTTTTATCCATAATATTTTAAATTATTTGAATTATTCGAGTTTTAATCAAAATCTGAAAAACAAATCTGGTATTTTATCTGAAAACTTTATTTTATTTTTACTTTTTAATCCAAATTAACAAAAAAAACAGAACTGAATAACTTCGGATATAAGTTGGTTTCCAATTTTGTTATCTTAGCCGAACCGAAAATCAAAATAACCAAACCGAAAACGAACCAAACTTTGTTAATATTCACACATATCTTAAATTTCTAGAGCTGAAGAAACGAAAAAATCAAATCGGAACCGAACCGAAAAATAGTACTGATATAATTGAGTGAATATATTTATAATTATGTAGACAAAATAAAATTAAGTATATAAGTAAAGATAATATAATGATATAGTAAATAAATGTATACAATAAAAATATTTTTTTAATAATATAATCTCTTAACGACACCGTAAAACAATTATTGGTTTAAATTGTGTTCTTTTATTTTAAACAACTAAAAATAATAAAAATAAAATTTTGTGAATAGTATATCTTGGACCACACTTGCTGCGTATCTTCTCAGTTCTCAACTGCACATGCAGTTCAGCACACCTCTGTCCCGCCCCTCCCTTTTTCTTAATTTATCATTTTTAATTATAAAAATTATCAAACAAAATTTAGGTTGAATGGTAACAAAATTAATCACGCAGTGCGTTTTATTCATCCCGCACCATACATTCAAGGCCTATCTACATAAGTTAGAATGTTACCGTTAAAAAAGTCTCATGCATATTTTTTTGGGAAATTTGGAAAAAAAAGAACAAATTAACATAATATTGTCTCCTTAGAATGCTTTTACTAATTTTTGTCCCTTTTGTACTATTGAAAAGTAAAAACCAGTTTTGTCCTCGTATTTCGATTTATAATTATAAAGGTTAGAAAGTAAAAATATAAGTAATTTTCAAATTGAGTTATAATATGATATAGTAAATGTAAATAAAGTTAAAAAAATCAAAACTCAATCGTCTCCAACATCTCTCCGTCGAAGGTCGAGAAAGGCGATTCCCGTGTTTGCCATCAACGTGTTCCGTCCGGCGCGTCTTGGTTCAGCGGTGAACTCTTAGTTGTCGTGCCATCTTACTTTCCTCCTTCCTCCTTCCTTTGTGGTATTTTCTGTTTCTAAGACGTTTCTTTTCTCCAACTTTGTTTTCTCTATGAACCCTAATTGAATTTGTTTTATCCGACAGCGTTAATGAGCGTTGGCAAGAGGCGGACGAAGCTTTCATCACTGATTAAAAACAAGTAGGTGTTTTATTTTCATCTCGGTTCCTCTTTTCCCAAAATTAAAGGTTAGGTTTTGAGATCCCCTTTTTTATTTGATTTGGTTTAGTGATTTTGTTGATATGCATGTATTAATAAATTATTGAATGGCTTAGAAACTCAAATTGTGAACGTCCATTGTTTGAGCTTAGACAATGATAAGTTCCGATGATAATGTAAGAGTTCTACGAGTGCATTTTCAGACAATAACCAGTCTTAAGGTTGAATTTTATTTTGGTGGGGATTGAATTTTTAAAAAGTAAATCGATTCATGTTTACGGTTTTGATTGTAGTTTTGGGTTGAGTTGATTGTGAGTTTTATGAATTTAAACAAAACATCTTAATTTTGAGTATCTTTATGTCTCTCGTAAGCGTTTGGAAGTGAGTCAATCAGGTATAGTCGGGTAGCTTTGACTCTGTTTCTTTGCCATGTCTGCAGATTCGCTAACAAGTTGATGTTTTTGATTTCGTGTTTTATAGGAATAGCTTACCAGTTTTCAAAACGCATTCTTGAAGAAGGAGCTGAGACCCAGATTGATAAGATTAACAATACATGTAGGCATAGGACATTGGATATGGTGAGAAGTGTTCTCAAGGATGAGTATGATGAAGTTTTGCAAGACACGGTCTTCGGTCCGATTTTGGCAATCCTAGAGAACAAGCTCATGTACTCAGGGAAGATTATTCACAGCTTCATATGCAAGCAGCTCAAGGTTTCCAAGCTTCCCGAGCTGTGGTTTGTATTTGCAAGGAGGCCTCTTAGGTTTTCACAGCAAGAATTTTATGCTGTGACTGGACTCAAGTTCAAGGATGAACCTGACGTAGACTTTGAAGATTGGGAGGATGATAAGTTGTTTTGGAGCAGGGTGTTGAAGCAGAACAGGAAGATCAACTTATTGAGTATAAGGACTGAGCATCTTGAAGTCTGTAACAAGTAGACGTATGTGGACAGGGTGAGGCTAGTGTATCTCTGTATAATCCAAGGATACCTCATAGCTAAGGATGATAGAGTTTCTATCCCTCTAGAATACATCCGCTTGGTGATGGATTTTGGTAAGATGAGGATGTTTCCTTGGAGTCTTCACGCATATGATGAGCTGATTGATTCAATACGCAAAGCAACCAAAGATCTACATCTGAAGAACAGTTACGTGTTGGATGGATTCTCCATTTCGTTTCAGATATGGGTTATGGAGGCAATCCCCGACATTGGTACTATGGTGGGTCAAAAGTTCAACAAAAACATTACCAAAGTGAGATGTACGGATTGGAAAGGAAGTGGGAAAGTGTCTTACGAAGATATCAGTAGCCTGGAGTCGCACTTCGATAAGGTAATTATCTTTCTTCTATTTATAATCTGTTCAGTCATCAAAATCATTAAGTTTGCTGTTTCGGTTTGTTCTTGTCAGGGAGAGTTGTTCTCTTTTCTATCTGCTTCTAGGAACTCGGATGTGATTGATAGTGATCAGTTCTTCAGGGAAGATGAGAAGAATGACGAAAGAGTTGGACGTATTGTTGCTCTGATCAATGCCAAACAAGATTGGTCAGAATTCGAATGGGAAGTTCAGGATTTGCCTCAAAATTTGGAGCTGTCTGATTCAGAAGAGGGTGTTGATGTCGGAGATGTCACAGAAACCCATGTGGAGGAACCATCACATGTAGAGGAACCGGCTGTTGTTGCAAGAAGGGGCAAACGTAAGATAAATGATCCTGGTGTCGAGGCCCGAAAGAAACAATTGGTTTGTCAACGGGTGGCTGAACATAGCAGTAGTATCTCCGGTCAGATGAAGACTTTCATTGAAGTATTATTCACCTCTTTAAAGGAGGTGGTGCAGAAAGACATCCAAAAGCATTTCGACAAAGAGATGGCTCAACTCAAGGAAGTGGAGTCTAAGATTCCGGGTCCGTCAGATACAATGGGAAAAGAAAGAGCCTCTGAGATTCTGTGTCCTTCAGCAACAATGGAGAAAGACCAATGGCGAGAAACATCATAGAGTCTGTCTCCTTCAGCAGCAAAGGAAAAAGGCAAAGGCAAGGCAACTGAGACTGGGGTTCCTCCTACGGTTCGTCGTAGCCCTCGGCCAAGAAAGGTAACCACATAATGAAGCTTTGTAGTATGTCAGACGAAATTGCTTGTGTTCTAATTTTCTCTTGACTGTTGTGTACTGTCTTTGGTCTTTGCTTGTAATATCGGATTGTAATGTATTTTGTTGTTTGATATGAAGCAAACTGATGACTATGACTTGTTTAATTGACTCTATTGTAATGTAATTTTTTCTGTGGTTTGCCTCTTTTCTTCCGTCCTTGTCTGTTTTAGCTATTAATATTATGTTTGGTGTTATTAACAGGATATTGAAACTGATGATATGTTGGATTTTTTGAAAAATTTGTCACAATCATCGAAAAATAAAGATATGGGGACCCAAGAGTATTTACAAGAAGCCGTGGGGAACCTTTCTCAAGCATCACATGTTAGAGGTTTCGATCCCTCACAAAAAAGCTCGCTTGAAGAAGCAGTAGAAATTAGTACTCCTTTATCATCATTTAAGCCTGCGGATTACAAAACACTCAGTCTCAAAGATACAGACTTACCTGAGGACCGGGTGAACGACATAGATCATTCATTAGTTTTTGTCCCTGAGGACTCATGGGTCAAATTAAGGAAGTGGTGTTCAACTTCCAAACAGTAATTTTTTGGCGTGCTTTAATGTATTAAAGTCGACCACCTTTTAACTATGTTTTGTATCGCAGACACCTCAAAATTGGACCTTCTGTGTACACTTAAGTGAGTTAGCAGCACATGTAATGTAGTGTTGCTTCAGAACGATGTGAGTTATAAATAAGTCTGTTCTTATTTTCTGTACGCCAACTCACTCATTTTGTATCATTACTTTCAGGAAATTGATGCTATGTTGTACTTATTTCGCTAGAGGACTTCTTTGGGACGATGGAATCAATCCAAAGTAGCCTTCATGAGCTGCTTATTCAGTAATCAAATGAAGAATTCTTACATAGATTTCAAGAAAGACAGAAAAGGTTTCAAGGTGCAAGGATTGCTCCACCAGTACGGAATTGGTGAACTTCCTGCACACGGACAAACATGACTAATGTGGGATCTTGATGTCAGTCGCATGTATGTGCCTCTTCTTGTGCATGGTAACCACTGGATCTCTATGTGCGTGAACTTTGTTACTCGTTTAATAGAGGTCTTTGACTGTGGAGGAATGAAACACAACAAGGACTTGGAGCCATTTTCACATCTCATCCCTAGAATTGTCAAAGCTGTGCAGTCTTCGAAGAGTAAACTAATCGTCAAGCCATATGATGTCACTTACGCCCCAATGCCCTTCCTAAACAAGACTTGCAGTGATTGTGGAGTATATGCGCTGAAGCACATTTAATGCCATCTTCTAGGCATGGACTTATCATTAGTGAATGACGACAACATTCGTGAAGATCGCCTCAAGATTGCTTATGACCTATGGGAAGCTGCTAATGATCCTATCATTATTTCGAGAATGTCACAGTTTATTCCTCCGAAGACCACGACAGATCCTGTAGTTACAATTTTATGAGGCTATTACCATTATGACTAGCATTATATTTGAATCTCTTATTTAGTATTGTATTTGAATCTCTAGTTTAACAACGACTCTGTTTTTTAGTTTAATTTCTCTCTATGTTTTTGGTCTTATTTGAATATTTGTGGTATCATACACAATAACAAACTAGACCCTAAATGAAACTAAACAAAGCCACACATGATATCAACCTCTAACTATACCCTAAATGAAACAAAACTAATCCATAGACGATATCAAACCTACCAAGACTACAAATCTTAATAATCAATACAAATCGTAATATCAAAACACATGCAAGTTGACCCTAAAACTTGACCTGATTAAAACCATGATTTGCCCTAAAAATAAACTTATATAAGACCAATGGCGAGAAGCCCTATTTATCTCATCGTTTATTTCTCCTCTCCTTCATTCACTCTTCAAAAAAACGAACATGATTAACAATGGAGGGACTCCTTCCAGATGCTGGTGTGGGAAAGAGATTGTCACTTATGTTTCAAAAACAGAGGAAAACCCATTTAGGTGTTTCTTCAGATGTGAGATTGGTTTACAGGTAATTCTGATAAATAATTACTTCCCTAATTTCTTTTCATTCTTCTAAGTCGCAATTGACTTTTTATGTTTCGATTTAGAGAAAGAAAGAACAACATCTTTTTAAGTGGGTCGATGAGGCTCTGTTTGACGAGATTCAAAGGATGGATGAACAACACTCGAGAATGGCCAAAGAAATTGAGGATCTGAAAAGTTCATTGAACAAGACAGTGCAGGAAGAAATTATGAAGCAAAAGAATTTGGCAGATGTAGGTTGTTTAGGATCCATGCTCAGTATTTTATGTTTGTGTTCGAAACGTGATTAATATTTTAACTTCTTTTGATAATCAAATAACTTGCATATGAAGAAGGGATTTTAACAGAAAACATTCTGTTGATAATCAAATAACTTGTATAAAACGAAGCAAATACTGGATTTTAGCAAAAAAAACATAAAACTGAGTTCAACATGAAAAAAAATAAGTTTGAGATGAAACACAGATAATACTAGAAACAACTCTGAAACATAACTCGCCTAAACAGAATGGCTTGAATCATATATTGCTCTATCACATGTTGACCTATTGTGCCCAACAATACCACATCGATTGCATTTATGACGTTTAGAGCGTTGAGTTCCTTGTAACAAACGGATCTTGTCTTCAACTGTTTCGTATTTGCATTTCTTTCTCTTACCTGCACCTCTTCTACTCTCTGGAGGAAGTACTTTTGCTTGCTTAACGTGAGATGGGACAATCTATGAATCTTCTGGAACAGTAGTAGGATTTATGGTTTCCTCATAGACCGATCTCCATGAAGCAGTGGTATACATGTCGTCAGTAAGTGTGTGCGCTTGTTTTTCTACACTGAAAGCTGCTTTTATGGCGTGCATGCATAGGATTTTCATCAAATCGAATTTGCCACCTTGAACATGTGCATCTGACCAAGTCAACCAAACATTTAAAAGTGTCACCTTGAACCAAAAACCTGTCATCGCCAATTGGGGAAACTTGAAACTTCTTACCCTTCTCAATCCTTCGGTCAATCTTCTTCTCCACCACAATGGTCAGTGGCTGCGTGTATTTGAAACTTAAAGTTTTACGCTTGAAAAACCAATGAGTCATCATTTCCCTTATGCTGTCCAACAAAGGTCTAACTGGAAACTCTCTTGGCGAATGCAAAGCAGAATTTATCGATTCAGCAGGGTTAGTGGTCCTAACATAATACATGTAACCCGAAAATTGACAGCGAGCCCACTTACTCACATCAGCTTCTATTAGATAGTTCTAATTTCAGGACTAATTCCAAAAATAGCAGTGAACATCTTCTTAAAGTCAGCTACTCGATAAGATTTAGAAGCCTTTGCAACCAAACCAGATACACCATTACTCTTGAAATATGTTACAACATTGTTCAGCAAGTGGTGAATGCAAATTCCATGATGAGAATATGGATACACTTTCGCAAGAGCTTTTGCAATGGAGGTGTTCCTATCAGACACAAAAGCTAAACTATGATCATCAGCAATGACAACATTAAGTTGTCTCATAAACCATTCCCACGAGTGATCATTCTATGAGTCGACAACTCCAAATGCAATAGGATATAGGTTCGAGTTACCATCTAAAGTAGTAGCTACCAGTAATATTCCTTTGTATTTGCTCTTCGAAAAAGTCTCATGCACAAGAATAACTTTCCGAATGCCAGCATAAAAACCGCGAATAGACTGACCATATGAGATGAAGAGGAATCTGAATCTCCCATCGTTATCAGTTTCATAAAATGTGTGTGTTCCTGGATTAGCTTCCTTCATCATTTGCAAGTATTTGGGAATTTTTTCATAACCCTTCTCTGGAATGCCTCTCACAGCATTTATTGCATACTCACGTGCATCCCAAGCTAAAGAGTAGGATATCTCAACTCCATGATCATTCCGCATAAACTGGATGATATCATTAGGTTTCGGCCCTTCCTTGACACTTTCGTACTTATGCGTGATGAGACTACCAACTGTTTTTGATGAAGCTGTCTGAACTGAGTGGTTCCTTGATGATGGAGAACATGAATGATCAGGTACATACTTTTTGATGATAAAATATGAAGAACATGTTAATCCCTCTGTGCGAACACGCCAGCCGCAATCATCATCCGCGCAACAAACGTACCAAACTGTTTTATCCGATTTGCCAACCTTGTAGTCGAAATTATGTTTCATTGCACATACTTCCATTGTTTTTTGTAGTAAAATGTTGACCCTTCTTCACAACATCAACGAGAGAAAAACGAACTGACTTTCCATTGATCATATCTTTCTCACGGTTGCAATCATCATAACTTTCATCCAACTCAACATCTTATTCTGGAACTTCAAACGACATAGGCTCTTCATGTCTGTTAGGCGACTCAGTAGCTTCTTCATTCAAATTCAAATCGACTTTGATATTGCTTGTCTCGGCCTTAGATCGAATACACACACATAACCGCGTCGAAGCTTTGTTCTTCACATAGGTAAGAAAATTTTTGAGTTGCCGATCATTGGTGATGAAAACAGGTGCTGAGTCGATGCCAATGACCAAATCAGAAGGTAAGTAACTCAGCTCGATATTGACCATGTTTACATCGATTCCAAAGTCTTCACAAACCATAACTCTTAGGTTGTCGAAGGTTTTGCTTGTGCCCAAAGTAAGTAATCTACCTCCTTTTACTTCACCAACAAGAAATCTTCATCCACTTCTTTTGGACGATTTCCACAAACCAGAAGAAGCATAGATGTGCATCTTCTTATGTTAGAGAGACAAAAGCTTGGAAAAACTAGGAAAAGATGAAGCCCCCCAACTAGGAAAAGAAGAAGCTCCACGATGAAAATCCAAAATCAATGTGGTAACGGATAGATGTGCATCTTCTTATGTTAGGGAGACAAAAGCTTGGAAAAACTAGGAAAAGATGAAGTCCCCAACTAGGAAAAGAAGAAGCCCCACGATGCAAATCCAAAATCAACGTGGTAACGATGAAGACTTACATTTAGGCAATATTATTTTAAAAAGGAAATAAAAAAAAATTTAATAGATTTAGGGAATATTTTCATAACCGTTTTTTCCTTAATTTTCGGATTTTGTTTAAGAATCTTGTAGAACATACATTCTACCAATGTTAGAAAAGAGATGAACACGTAGATAGGAAATACTGTGTTTATAGATAAAAGAAGACATCGTAGAATGTATGTTCTCTCAAGGCAGATATAATAATATTTAGTATGTCCTATGATCTACCAAAAATACAGAACATAGAAGGAACTGTATATTTCTTTTTCTCCCACATTAGATGTATATGTTTCTGGTGTATTATGCATTCTTCGTTGGTACATCATTGTGTTCGCAGTGTATAACGCACTCTACGGATGGTAGATCAATGTGTCTTACTTAGATTGTATTTTCTAAATCTCAGTAGATGGTAGATCTGACAATCTAACTCTTTTATCCCATTTTTGAACTTAACATTCCAACATTTTTTTGAATCCAAAAATATTTTTCATATATGCATATGCTTAACTATTGCATGTTTTATTTTTTAAAATTTTTATTTTGCTTTGTAAATATAATGATATGAATTTTTATTAACAAAAAGGTAGTGAAAGTCAAAAAGTGGGAAAATTGATTTTGTACTAATGGGACAATAGTTTAGTTAATTTGTTCTTTTTTTTCAAATTTTCCTATATTTTTTTAACTATGGAAGCGATGGTTCAACATTTTTCTTTTCTTTTAATATTATTAAAGAATGGTTGAAGTGTTAAACTTTGGTTCACATCTTTCATTTATGGGATGATAACAATAGAAAAAACTACACACATGGACACTTTATGTCTACTTTTACGTATTTGAATTTTTATGTTCATGTTCGCATCTTTTTTGTTTACTTTTTTGACTATTTATGTACATGTCCACATTTTTCCGTCTAGTTCTTATGTCCATGCAATTTTAACATAATTCTAAAATATATAAAATTAATCTTAAACTAAAGAGAAAAAGATTAATCTGCAATAAGAATGATGAATTTACATATTTGGTCCTTATATTTATGTAAGTATTTGTTTTCACCCTTAATTTTTAAATGTGCAGATTTGTATTCTAATTAGTATCAAAAATTTTAAGTATACACCACAGACATGTTTTATGCAATTATGTTCTTCATGATTACAATGTCCATATAAACATATCCTAATCCATGTCCACACCTACTAGCTCACAAATAATCGATAATGGACATCATTTAACATGATCTCTTTCAGAAACTTTGATGTGGATACAACTTGTGTGTCATACAAATATGTCTAGATATTCTCTTTTACACATTTATATCCATGTCCACATATCTTACGTTCACACTTTTATCATCCATATCCATACATTCTTATAAGTTATATATAAAAAATATATATAGAAAATTAGATAAAACAATAAAAGTATATATCATTATATAACAAATATATATCACTTTGTTATACTAATTTTTTGGTCATATACATCTTTAAATAAAAAATAGAAAACAAAACATAGAATTTTGTAAAAAAAAAATATTGTGTCCACATCCATAAAACATATGTCAAATAAATTATAATTTAGCAATTTAGTTAGACATTAAAATATAAAATATATATATATGGATATCAAAATAATAAGAAAAAAGAAACATGTTTTTATATGGTTATTATATATTTATTTAATCAGAAACTGAAATAGTGTATGAATCAATATGGTTTTGTGTCCATGTCCACAATTAATTTATAACTATATTATCCACACTATGGTATCCATGTCCATACTTTTTTTGTATATATATTAGTATATATATATGAAAATGGATGTTAAAAGATAGAAAATTTTATACATAATTTAATGTGATAATTATTTTTGTTTTATATATTTTAGAATTTAAAATAAAAGTAAATGAAACATTAAGAGAAATAAGAAAAACAAGTTACAATTTATACTTACCCAAATAGAAGCGCATCTTCCGTTTCTTCTGAGCAAGGGCATTTCTGTCCAAAACAGCTCTCAGACTCGAAAAAAGTGTCCCTCCAACGGATTATGTCTTAAAATGTTAAAAAAGAGAAAAAAGTGTCCTAAATGGTAATCAGACTCATAACAATACTGGTGGTCACGGTGTATCAGACACCATAACGTACAATTTATTGTTTATTAAATATATTTTGAAATGACTTTTTTTTTGGCAACTTGAAATGACTTTTCTAGAAATTATTTTCTGTCCTTTCTTATTTTTTGTCAGTCCTTGTTTTTTAAATTTCTTCTTTTTAAGTGTATATATAATTCTAATCAGTTTTATAAGACATTTAACAAGGAGTTTTATGTTTAAAACCATTATATTTTTTATAATTTTTTACTTTTTTTATAATAATATGATAATTTAATAAATAAACTACTCTGATATTTTTTTTAAAAACGTTTAGCTCCATCACTGAATATAGCCAACCAAAACATAATCATAACCACAGTTTTATATATACTATTGCAATATTTCTTCAAACTATTAATATTTAGAAACAGAAGAAAATAATATTACATAATAATATTCCCAATAAAACTATAAGAATTCAAGATTACAAGGTTAAACTAGTTAAATATAATTTTTTAATGATTTTCTAATTTTTGATTCATACCAAATTAATTTGAATTAGTCGACAAATCTATTTTTGATATGAAAAATGTTTAGAAAATATAGAAACAGGTAAATAGTAACTATGATATACATGTTAGAAAGTTTTATAGGCTAATAGATGGGATATATTGTGTCCAACTTAATATTTTTTTTACTGGATATCATTTTTCTTATGAAACTCCAAAATGCATATAGTATTACATCAACAAATACATTTAATAAAATCAACCGTGGCCTAGTTATATTCACATATGTCTGTTAGGCCTTTGACGGATCCGGATATCCGAAAAAATTTAGGATATCCAAATCTGGATCCGTAGATTTAATATCTGGATCCAGATTCGTGGTTTCTGGATATCCGAATTGATATTTTATTACCTATGGATATCTGGATTCAGACAGTAAAAATAATAAATTTTTTAAAAAATACTAATTGTTTTTTTAATACTATTTTTTAATATAATACATAAATTAAATATGTATTCAAGATTTATATATATATATATATATGTCTATAATATTATAAAAATTAAAATATAATATTATAAATTTAATTTATGTATAAATTAATATATCAAATATAAATATTAATGAAATTTAAAAATTTAATGTGTTTTAAAAGTATGAATCCGGATCTAAAAATTAAGATATCTGGATTCGGATTCGGTTTGGACGGATATAAAATTTTACTATCTGAATTTGGACTCGGATACTTCAGATATTTTATTTTTGAAGCAGATCTAGAGCGGATTTTATATCGAATCCAGATCCAGGATAATAAGTCTGACGCATAATGTCAAGAAAATAAAACGAAATAAACTTTTTTATAGTTGTTTTTTCTTCCTGATTAAGACGTCTGCCAGAACTTTTAAAATAATATTCTACAGTCTACAGAGCAAGGGGAAATTAATTATTGTAATGCTTTGGGCCCTTGGTTTTTCTGAGTCTGGTCAGGTTTGCTTATTCTTATGTGCAAGTTGCAAATTTAAATCATCTATCCTATTATATTACAATGTTGACTTGCTTATCTTCTTCGTGAGTAAAAGTCTTGGAGTCTTAGAACATGATTAATAAAGTTATTGGGTTTTTAGAGTGGAATTTTTAACGGAATATAAAAAATATCTCTTAATTTTTAACTAAAAATATCAAGAACTGGTTCTTATATTTACTAGGTCCTTTCCCGGGCTACGCCCGGGTTAATTATTTATAAACCTTAATTTATGAAGAATATTGTAGAACTTTCATGTGAACATATTACTCTTTTTGTTGGTTGAATGTTACATATAATTTTTTCTTGCATTTTTATGTAACAAAAATATATATTTTTTAGTTTTCTAAAATACCAAAACTAAGTTATGAATACATAAGTCCGGATGATGTTGAGAAGTTGTTATTAGTTATATTTCTTTGATTATTATCTCATGAGTTGTAGATGGAGTAATTTCTTTGTTGTTGATAGAATAATTTCTTTGTTGTTGATTTATTTTTATTTTTTTTCTTGCTACTTCTTTTGATATCATATATGATATAATATCAAATTTTAGTTTTTTTTTCATTTTTGATTGAAATTTTGAATAATCTATATTATTTATGATGAAATGGATTCTTTTTAATAGTGTCGTGAAAATTACTAAACAAATATAATATATATCATATACTCAAGCATACAAAGAGATATTTTTACTTTACCATTGTTCACACTCTTAAAATAAGAAAATTATAAATGTTTCGTCTTAAATTTTTGATTAACTACTCACTGATTACATTATTATTATTTAACGTGTTGAGATTTTTTTATATATGGGTTGAAAATATGTCCCCTTATATTTATTTGATCAAATTTTTGCTTCCAAAATATTATTGATACTTTATATATTGTAAATAACTAAATATATGAAATTAATATTTTAGTAATATATGTGTTGATTTAGAAGGGGGATCAAATGTATTTTAACTAACTTAGAAACGGTATAGGTTTAAATGTTCAGTGATTAGTACTCATAATATCATATTTTTTAGAAAATGTCATTTGATCGAAAATAGCAAAATACTTTTCTTTTTGAAACTATAATAGTAAAATACTTGGTTAGTAATAAGTTTGTAAGACTTGTAGTTTCTTTTTCTATTTCGTTAACATAACATTTCCCTTTAAGTACGAACAAAACTTGTATTATAACAACCAACTTTTAGTTTGGATTTTTGGTAAAAGATTGTCGAGGATCCATGTGAGATTAGCACACTCATCGAACCAAGAAAGGAATTCCTATATTGATCAAAGAGTACTATTACCTTTCTTCACAGTTTCACTTTTGTCTTTCTAGTGACTGGATCAAAAATATTGAATCAATATATAATACCTAGAATAATATTTGTACCAGTTGACTTTCAGTTATAACAATATATCAAACATTGAAACATGAGGAATGGCTTAGACATATATCTACAGCAGGAACTCCAAAACACAATGAATTATTATAATCTGGAATCAATGGTGGCAATGTGTATAGAAATTAACCAGAGAACAAAGAGTTGCGTGGACACTAAATTGAAGAAACCGAAGAAAAAAACCGAAGCAAGGAATCACACCTCTGATCATGTTTCCGCAGCTTCAGGGGATTCATAAGAGCCTGTGTTACTTGCTCTGCTAGCTAAATCCGGAAAAGAGACAGCAACCAAGAATGAAAATGTTAAGCAACAAAGCAAGCTATAACATTATTTGTGCTATAACATTACATTCATTTGTTTCTGAACAGTTCTTGATCTCTTTTTTGGTCTTCGAGGAGGTTATCAAAAACTTTAATGTGAAAACGTTATGCTTCACCTTGTCAAAACGGTTCACAGATTTCCAAAAGTAAAAGCTAATGTGAAACTCACCATTGTTATCTCATGTAGACAATACAGTGCCAAAGTATTTTGACGAAGGTTATTCTCTTTTGGTTCCTGATGTAGATAGAAACATTCAATATTAGGGTATAGAGAAAGATACAGTTCACAAACTGAAAGGAACAACAAACCAAGCAAACAGATCAGCGAAGAACCAATAAAACACAAACATGAAGAAGACAAAGTGCTGGTTAAAAAAATGACAAAGTTCAAAAACAACTGAGACTTTGAATAAAAACTCAGACGATCAATCTGCGGTGTAGCCGGCTTCAAATTAATTTTGTTTTTGAATTACAAACTCTGAAACGGATAAAAAAGAAACGAAGAACAAAAAAAAAAGATCTCTCTTTGTGTGAGGAACAATAACACAAAAAAAGGAAAGACCTTATAGTTGAGAAGATTGAACCGATGAATTTGGTGGATATAACATACCTTTTTATAGTTGAGGTAATCTCCAGGATTCAGAGAAATGAAGTAATGGTATATGCATTCAATGATGGATTGCGTGAGGAGTGGAGAATAATGATTCAGTGTACTTTGTAACGTTTCTAGCATTGTACTTGGTGAAAGTTTTGGAGGATGTGTCGTATCCAGCGTCAGCACCAAATGACTGGTGTATCTAGAGTGGCTGTTACATCGATCAATGGGTTCTTCTTCAAAGCTGCGGTACGGAGACTGCTGCATGGTCATGGAAGTACTGGACCTCAAGTTGTTAACAGATTTCATAAGTTGATGGTATCAATCTCAAAACCACTGAAATGCATACACAAAAGGGTTATTACTATTATTTTTTAAACCTTGCCAGAACTGTTGTCAGGGACTTTGAAAGAGACGATGGCTTTTGTCTACGGGAGGATATCAGTGAATGTAACCGTTGTCAAAACCTGCCAAGCAGAGATTAAGTGAGAAAATAGTGACGGTGTTTTACAAATTTTTACTTACTAATAGTGAACCAATTCGCACCGTCACTATCCTCAAGCTTGAGAACAAATGAGTAGCCACCTTTAGCAACTTAATCTTGTGTTGTCTTCAAGTGAGCAAGAAAAGGATCAAGTAACCTTGTAGCTATCTTCCGAGGATTTCCATCAGATGTTACCAACAGAGACACATGGTGACAAAAGTTAGCGATTGAACAGTCACTGTCACAAAGCTTAACTAAACATTATGGGATCAATAGCCATTTTAAGGCTTCTATTCTTATCAAGGAACATAAAAATGCAATCTTTTGACTTTTACATAACAATATTTTCAGAAAAGTTACAGTTTCGAACACAAAGTTGAGCATCCGATGTTTGTAACTAAACAATTTTGATCAATTACAACTAAAGAGAAAGAAGTTATTTTACCAGGTTTGAGTGTAAGTGAACTGAAATGCAACCAAATAAACTTATAAAGTCAGTGAGAAGATTTCATCGCAAATCTTGAAACTTTTCAGATTTCAGATCATCGGAAGAATAACCCACAAAGCAAAAATAAGAAAGAAACAAACATTGCAGAAATAGACGGTTCAGCTATGAGGAGAGGAGAGTAACATAATGGATATACATACCATTATTCGACCCGCTTCAGAGACTGTTGTTTGACCGAAATGGATTCACTGGTAACGCAGCTCCGCTTCTACCAAGCCTGCAGATACATCACTGAAGAATTGGGTGATGACTATGGTGAATTAGCTGAACCAATAGTAAGCGTATAGAGTCTGAGGGAATCAAATAATCTCATCATAGTTACGGGTCTATACCTGCTTGTCCACGAAAGTAGTTCTAACCCAATAAGCATGCCTCTCTCGCCGTGATGTATTTGTCGTGTATGATGGTGGAGCATAGAATCAGAGGATATGTTTATATATTGTGAAAAAGGGAGTTGGAACCTGAAGAAAGGCAGACATGAACATATGAAAGGCATGTGTGTTCGTTCGATCTAGAAATTCGGCATTGCCAGTGGCTACGGAAGACTTTCTGGTGGATTACTATCCATTGGGAGGAATGTTATAGAAATTGAGAGGAAGGAAGGTGAAAGGAAGACATAAATGGGATTTCTGGAGGATTCATTGATCAATTATGGAGTAGTGTGTCGATTGATCGACGAACCGTTGAGAAAGATGAAACGATGAATCTTTCAAAAAGAAAAAAAGATGAAACGATGAAGAGAGGATGTCGACGAAATGATCAAAGATCCGCGTTTTAAGGATTCGGGTGCATTGGGCTACTGGGCCTAAATATCATATATACTAATTAATAACAAACCAGGTGCATCAATAACTAATATAGCCCAACAATGCTGTGGCTTACGGATCAGCAACAAAATCAGCCCAATTTGAGTGTGACATGGCAAAAATAATGAATTCTGATTGGTTGATTATAATTAATCTGAGGAGCAATGTGGGAGCTTTATACGTTCCTTTTAGTATTGCGATATTCCGTTAATAATTCTACCCTAAAAACCCTTAATTAATCACGGTCTTACCAATTAATTCCTCGTCACATACACAAGCCCCTTCTTCTTATACTTTACTCTCATCGCATCTTCTCTTCTCTCACACAAACAAATTAATAACAGGTCTGAATAAAAAGAAAAAGAAAATGTCGCTAACTCGACTTATCTTCATGATGTACGTACTCGTCTCTCTCATCCTCTTCGGCTTCGCTTCCTCTCAAAAGTTAGCCAAAGATGAAGGTATACATATATTAATGTGTGTGTACGTATTCGTCGCTCGTCAGATGTATAATAATGATGTTAGTTTTCTATTTTGCAGTGGACGTTTTAAGAGCCGTAGCGAAGGTGTTACACCGAAATAACTGGGACTTCAGTGTGGATCCATGCGACGTCTCTTCAACCGTAGGAGGTTGGAGAACTCCTGACGCCGGCAAGGACTTCACAAACAATGTTACTTGTGACTGCTCCTCCTCCGTTTGGCATGTCACCAGCATGTGCGTTACTCTATCTCTTTATTCCCTTTAAAAATATATATATATATACATATATACACATATAGCATCTATACCATTAAAGAAAAATATATTTTAGGATATTGCCCATAGTTTGACACCGTAACTACAATTCTATGCCTTTTAAAAAATATTCTAATAATAATATTGGGATCCATTAAAAAACATAAAACAAAGAAAATAAATCATTTATCGCTAGTAGAAAAAAAAACAAATGAATCAACATGTTCGCTGGAAAAAGGAATCTTAACCTACTCTAATATTCGCCTCTACTGATAAAATCAAGGAAAAATTGTTTTTTAGGCCAAAAAATAATAACTATGTCTTATTAGGCTATTTTTTTGTACTATTTTTTCCTCTAATACATTTTAGTATTTTCAAAAATTAATCAAATAAATAGTTTTACAAACAAAAAAATTAAAAAAATAGTAACTACTAATGAAATACCTATATTAACTTATTGGTATTTTTTTTTATAATTCTAAAAATGTTTAAATCGTAATTTCATATTTTGTACTACAAAAAGTAGAATTGACATTCTACACAGTAGAAAATGTAATACACTTTTTTCATTGAATCTAATATGTTTAGAATACGTGATCTACGTAAATAATAGTAATCTAAAAATATTTGGAAAACACATTCCGCGCTTAACCTATCGTTCTAAAATCTGTAGAATCTGGAATATACACATTACTATAAATCTAAAACATGTAGAAATCAAAATCTACATATTACTATAAATCGAAAACTAGTAAAAATCGATTTCAAACATGTTTAATGTGTTATACATATAGTAGAATACATATTCTACGGATAAAGATAATCAGTTCCAAAAATATGAGAAGATAATATTTGAAAATAATTAGTTTCCTTATATTTATTAAATCGATTTTGTTTTCAAAAAAAAAAGAAAATCATGATTTATAAAATCAATTTTTAAATTAAAAAAAATTAAAGCATCAATTTGAAAACCGTTTGATCTGAACTGGTCGATCCAGATCTGAACTGGCAAAACTGGCAAAATACTTTTATACCATTGTTCTCTATATATATAATAAATCATTATTTAAATAAAAAAAATAAAAAAAGATTTTTTTTTTTGTTTTCGAATTATACTTTTTCAAATTCGACATTTTTTATAAAAAAATTCGTTTTTTTTTTCAAATTTTTTATATATTTTTTAAGTATTTATTTATATATTTATTAGAATCCAAAATTCCACATTTCAAAAATCCTAATCCACCCTTCAACTCTAAACTCTAAGTCTAGATTAATTAACTCTAGGGGTATATGTGTCTTTTACCTTTCATTAAAAGTGATGATAAAAGTGGTTAGTGTTAACATGAAAAGTGATACTAGGAAAATGATATTTGTGACAATTTCTTTTTTTTTGGGGGGGGGGGAGATTTTTAATATTTTTAAAAATTATTTTAGTTATAAATTATATTTTAATATTTAACATTTTTTATTAATTGTAATTTCGAATTTTTAATTGAAATTAAGGATAATATTGCTAATTTGAAAATATTTAGACTAATAGGACATAAAATATATGAGATTAGCCTAATAGGATATAGTTGTCATTTTTTTATCTAAAAAAATAATTTTCCCTAAAATCAATAAGTATAAAAAATACAAAAACTATAAAATACACTCCGTCTAATTATGATGATGAGTACAAACTATATAGTCGGAAGAGTTCCAAAAAAATCAAGAACCCTTTAAAAAAAATCATTTCTTTATGATGTTTTTTTTGGGAAAAGGTCATAAAATCATATTTTATGATATTGGACCGTGTTTATTTAGAGTGTGACCGGTAAATTTGAGAATAAATGAGAGGAAACAAAAAGGTGGAACTGAGAGAAATGTAAAACAGGTGGAAAGAGAAAAAAAAAAAAAACAGAGAGTAAACTATATACCTCACGTGGAACCCAAAGTAAAATCTAAAGTTTTTTTTTTTCGCTTTTTAAACAGTACTTGGAATAAATATTAAAAATTAGTGTTCCACTTGATTGGTAGTTTCTTGGCTCAACCCAGAGTAAATTTAAAAGTAGAGTAAACTTTTACTCTAAAAATACAATTCAGTAACACTCTTAATAAATGCAAATCAATTTTTTTATCCACGAGACCTATTTGTATAAAATATTTTATTATAAAAGTAAGTAAAGTAAAAATACTTGTCACTACAGTTGAAATTCAATACATAAATTATGAATTATTTTTCATTCTTATATATTTGTTTTGAATGTGTTGGTACTTTTTATACATTTTAAAACCTATTGTTTTAGATAATGGGAAAAATGAATCAATTTACAATTTGTTTTCTAAAGTTAGTTAAATAACATAATAATCTAAAATTGATTTTACTATACACACATTTTATTAAAACTTTTATTAAAATGAAAAGAAAAAAAAATAAAAAAATATTTTAAATTTCTTATACATGTTTAAAAATATTTAGTGGCATAGAACATAATTTCATTGTTATTTGAGTTTTTTAAAAAAATTAACAATTGGAGTTAATGTGACGCACTCTGTAAGATATATAGTCTTTGATAAGATAATTTGTGGAGGTCAATATTGGCCAACTTATTAAATGCATATTTAGAAATTTCTATAAACTATTTGCAACATGAAAGACAACTTTTGGCTTAAACGGTCCTTATTTCAAGGCCTTGCTTCCATGACTTGATCCCGAAACAGAACAATTTACGTTTTATCTGCAGAATAGACTATCATAATCCGCCTGGTTTGTCGCCACCAGTTTCTTGTGAGACTGTTAGCATGTGAGACTGTTATTTTAGTAACCTCTGTCACAGGATTGATGATCTCAGCTGAGACATGAGCTATTTTTTTGCCTTATCTTGCAAGAATCCACTTCGCTTGTAAACAACCGGAGAAAGGCCTAAGCCATCTAATCCATTGCCTGAAACTATTTATTGAGATCTTTATTGGATTAAACTAAAATTTGCAAGCGGCAATAATGAGGTGTCGTCGACTTGAAAGAAATTATCTTGTTGTGTAATTGACTTGAAAAATAATCATCTTGGCATGTTTGTGTTTAAACTTAAAAGAAATTTAAAAAAATCTGAGTTAAAATAAATGAATAAGTTTAACTATAAAATGTAATTAAAAACGGGAAAGCAGTGAGTGGATATCATCGTTTTTATTGGTAGGAAATGACCCAATAATTGTGATCACTGTTTTGCATTGTTTTGTGATAATAATGTGTGAGGGACGCTTCATGAAGAATGTGTGAGGAACGTTTCATCAGAAGCTCAAATTTTAGGATATTGAATTCAAACTTTGCCATTTTATTGTTTTCTGTTCTGAATTTTTATCAGTCGAATACAATAGAACCACAACATCACAAAAGAACTTCATTTATTTAGCAAGTGAGAATAAGAATTTTTTGTAGCTAAACAAACAGAGAACAACCTGCTTGGAAAGTCGAGACCGTTGCCGCAGAGCTGCCTAGACATGAAATTTATTTGATATGGAGGGATCAAGTTTAGCTTTATATCAATCTCATCCTATATGTATCTACAAAAGTTTCAAAGTTAGAATAAAAAAACAAAAGAATATTTTCAAGATGTGATCACCCACTTACACTACCTTAAATAACTCATTTCTGGAGACATGTATTGTATAGCAACGCCGCCTACTGAATCAATCCTTACAGCATACGCCACTTCTTATAAACCCGCAAGCTCCCCACAGCGTTTACATTCCTGGCACAATTTCACGAGACTCCATTGTTGATGTCGGCGACGGAAGAGGAGTATGAACCCTAGACTCGTTGTGACCGAGGAAGACGATAAGCGTTAGGTCACTTTTGGGCTCGAACGCGGTGTAATCATAAAGCCCAGGTACGAAGCCCACAAATGTTAGCGCAAGATTAAATGAAACGCGACGTTTTAGAAAGAGGGGCACGTGTTAATTTCTCCTTGCACGACTTAATGATGTGGCTGAATGAGAGGAGAAAAACAACCAATACTTTATATATATAAATATAGATATTATCTCATGTACACATATTATTTTATATAACTATTATTAACGCTTCGTTAATTAATTATACATGTAAAGCAAATCAAACTAGTTATATGTATATTTATATAATTATTTTATACATGATTATATGTATTAAAAACACGGTCATAGTTAATGTTCAACGGAAGATAACTATTGCTAATCTTAATTGACAATGTGAAAAAATCACTAATTAATTAGAGTCAACTTGTAATTAATTAGATACATGAAACAAAAAGTCATAACCTAAACACGAGAAATATCTTGAATTAACTAAAAAAAAAAAGAAAAGAAATTAATAAAACATACTCTTTTCGTTTCATATTAAATGTTGTTTTACTTTAAAAAAATTATTTCATTATACTTGTTGTTTTACATATTCAATGTATACATAAAATATAAATTCCAGCTTTACCTTTATTTTTAATCTAATTAAAAAATCAAATATATATATTAAATGGGGTAAAATTTGTATTAATTTTTAGCTCGTATGCAAACAATTTAGACGACACTTATATGAAACAAATGGAGTAGTCTATTATCAACAAGTATTAAATAGATTTTGAAAAATCTTTGAAGTTTAAAACATGAATGATATTGGAAGCTTTAATAGTGAAAACTTAAAACGATAACTGATATTTTTAGAATCTTATTTAATAAATGTGAAAAATTAATCGTTTCGTCCATTCTCTTTCCAGATGCTGCCAAAAAGAGGAACTAAGCGTACTCGCACCGTCAGGGTCAGAGCTGATGCTCGTGAAGTTGTGGATGATCAGGGTGCTACAGCAGGTGTTCAGGCATTGTGGATGAGCAGGGTGCTGCAGGGGTGTTAAGGCAGAGGGTGTGCAGCCTGCAGCCCCACAGTTTGATCAGGCTGCGCTCATGCAGATGGTTTAGCAGGCAGCTACCCAGGCTGCTATTCAGCAGGTTACGCAGGAAGCTGCTCGTGTAGCTGCACAAGAAGCTGCCCGTGTAGCAGCACAAGAGGTTGCTCGTCAGTTGGCTGCTCGTCAGCAGATTCCACCGCAGCAAATTCCACCGCAGCAGATTCCACCTCAGCAGATTCCACCTCAGGTTCCGGTGCAGGGGGTTCCAGAACAACAACTTCCTCAGGGTTTACAGCAACCACCACTACCACCACCTCCACCTTTACCGGTTTACCGTGTTTATGATGAGAGGGTTTACAGACTTAAGACTCAGATGCGGAACATGGATATGGAGCATTTTGGGGGAACAGTGGATGCTACAGTTGCATATGATTGGAAGCTTGGTATGCAACGGAAATTGGAGATTATTGAGTGTCCACCAGAGGTTTCACTTAGGTTGGCTATGCAGTACCTACGTGGAGACGCACTTGTGTGGTGGGAGGGAGTACGATTGGGCCATCGTGGGCCTGACCCGCTTACCTTTGTTGACTTCATCCGTGAGTTCGATAGGAAATACTTTCCAAAAGAAGCTATGGATAGGAAGAAGAGTGATTTCGAGCATGTGAGTCAGGGTGACATGTCCATCAGGGAGTATGAGGTGCAGTTCAATCGACTTCGCAGGTTTGCAGGAGATGGCATTTCTGAGGAAGACCTGATTAGGAAGTTTTTGGGTGGGATGCGAGTCGAGATTCGCAACAGATGTCGTGTCGTCACTTACCACAGGTTGGGAGATTTGGTGGAGAAAGCTGCTGAGCAGGAAGCAGGTTTGGCAGAGGAACAAAAACTCCTCAAATAAGCTCAGCCTAAGTCTGGGAAGAATGCAGAGTCTCACAAGAAGGCAGGGGATCAACCCGAGAGACCCAGGTGTACTCGATGTCTTCGCTATCATTTTGGAGAGTGTTTGAAGTGTAATAAGTGCGGGCGATTTGGTCACCTCGAGAGATTCTGTAGGAGTCAGAGATTTGTCGCGACTCCATCAGCTCAGGTAGCACCGACAGCTACAGCGGTTGCATCAGGAGCATGCTTCACTTGTGGCCAGCATGGCCATTTCTCCAGGAACTCCCGACTAATGGGCCTACAGCAAAGCGTCAAGCCGTCGCTCCACGTGTGTATGCACTAGGGGAGGCCAATGGAGCTGAGCCAACAGCCGGTACGTATCTTTGCCACACTCGTTTATCTTGAGTGCTATTGTGGTTTGATTACTATGTATAGTTAAAAAAAATTTATGAGCAGGATCGGTTTCTGTTGGAGGTGAGGTAGCTCACACTCTTTTCGATACGAGAGCTTCTCACAGCTTCGTGAGTTCATGACTAGTCAAGTCTTGGCCTTTTCAGGGTGTCTTTGAGCCAAAGACCAAGCAGATTCGGACAACCGGCACCGAGAGAATTGGAGCCACTGGCGTGCATCGAGATGTTCCTATCTTACTTGGAGGGTTCGTTTTCACCGGAGACCTAGCAGAGATTGAGCTAGATTACTACGACGTTATACTTGGAATGGATTGGCTGTCACGGCATCGAGTGGTGTTAGATTGCCCGAAGGCAAGGGTTCATATCCCTAGAGAAGAGGGGAAGATCACATTCCAGTGTGTTCAAGCTCACCGGGGAATTTCTATTGTCTCCATGATACATGCTGAGGATTTATTGGAGAGAGGAGCAGAGGGGTTTCTGGCGACTATTTCGATGGTTAAGAAATTCGGACATCACGAGTTGCAGGACATTCCGGTGGTTGAGGAGTTCGAGGATGTATTTGAGGCCTTAAAGGGAACACCACCAGCGAGAGGAGATGCTCTCACTATTGAGTTGGAACCAGGGACAGCACTGGTTTCACGGGCCCCGTACCGACTAGCGCCAGCAGAAATGGCTGAACTAAAAAGACAATTGGAGGAGCTATTGGGTAAGGGTTTCATCAGACTCAGTACTTCACCGTGGGGAGCACCAGTACTGTTTGTGAAGAAGAAAGATGGGAGTTTCAGGCTTTGTATTGATACAGAGGTTTGAACAAGGTGCCCATCAAGAATAAGTATCCACTTCCGCGTATTGATGAGTTGTTGGATCAGTTACAAGGAGCCTTATGGTTTTCTAAGATTGACTTGGCATCAGGTTATCACCAGATTGCGATAGCAGAGGAAGATGTGAGGAAGACGGCTTTCCGCACACGTTATGGACATTACGAGTTTGTGGTGATGCCATTTGGGTTGACGAATGCACCTGCAGCGTTCATGAAACTTATGAATGATGTTTTTCGCGAGTACTTGGATAAGTGCGTGATCGTCTTCATCGACGATATTCTGATTTATTCTCGGAGTAAGGAAGAGAATGCTGAGCATTTACGGATTGTGTTGGAGAAGTGCGTGATCGTCTTCATCGACGATATTCTGATTTATTCTCGGAGTTGGGAAGAGCATGCTGAGCATTTACGGATTGTGTTGGACAAGCTCAGAGAGCATCAACTATTTGCTAAGCTGAGTAAGTGTAGCTTCTGGCAGAGAAAGATTGGATTTTTGGGTCATGTGGTTTCTGAGGCAGGAGTTGCTGTAGATCCAGAGAAGATTGTCGCAATTACAGAGTGGCCGACACCTAAGAGTGCTACAGAGATCCGTAGTTTTCTGGGTTTAGCTGGTTATTACAGGAAATTCGTCAAGGGATTTGCTAGTATCGCCAAACCAATGACTCAGTTGACAGGCAAGGATGTTAAGTTTGTGTGGAAATTCGTCAAGGGATTTGCTAGTATCGCCAAACCGATGACTCAGTTGACAGGCAAAGATGTTAAGTTTGTGTGGACAGATGAGTGCTCGAAGAGTCTCACAGAATTGAAGCGACAACTCACAGACACGCCAGTTTTGGTACTGCCGAGGCCAGGGATACCATATGAGGTTTACACAGATGCGTCAGGTACTGGTTTGGGTTGTGTATTGATGCAGGATGGTCATGTTATCGCTTATGCATCACGTCAGTTGAGGCCTCACGAGGTCAACTACCCCACCCAAGATTTGGAGTTAGCAGCAGTTGTTCGCTAAAAATATGGAGGTCATATCTATATGGGGAGAAAGTTCAGATCCTCACAGATCACCAGAGTCTTAAGTATATCTTTACTCAAATGGACCTGAATTTGAGACAGTGTAGATGGATGGAGTTGTTAGCAGATTACAACTTGGATATTACATATCATCCAGGTAAGGCCAACCATGTGGCAGACGCCTTGCGTAGACGCATGAGTGATGTTTCAGGAACCAAGGAGGTTCAGGAGCTGACTGGAACAATTGCTAGTCTCAGATTGTGTGCAATCACTTCAGATGGGGAGACAGCTGGTCTTGATGCTTTGGAACAAGCAGGTTTATTATGGAGGATACGCAGAGTTCAAGATGATGATGAGGCTTTGGCTAAACAGATTGAGATCGAGAGTATTGGATATCATACAGCTTTGAGCGGGATGTACATGTACCGGAACCGAGTTTGTGTGCCAGATGATAAACTGCTACGGAAGGAAATTTTACAGCAAGCACACAACTCACGTTTTTGTATCCATCAAGGGAATACCAAGATGTACAGAGATTTGAAGCGTTATTACCATTGGACTGGTATGAAGAAAGATGTTGCTACATTTGTATCGCAGTGCCAGACATGTCAGATGGTTAAGGCTGAACATCAAGTGCCTAGCGGATTATTGCAGAACCTACCGTTGCCAGAGTGGAAATGGGACATGGTGACTATGAGGAAGAATGCTATTTGGGTGATTGTAGATAGACTAACCAAGTCTGCACATTTCATAGCAATTAAGAAAAAAGATGGAGCTGATCAGTTGGCGCAGATTTACCTTAGAGAGATTGTGAGGTTGCATGGAGTTCCAGTCAGCATTGTATCGGATCGAGATACAAAGTTTACATCTGCTTTTTGGAGGGCCTTTCAGAAGGCGCTTGGGACAAAAGTTCATATGAGTAAAGCTTATCACCCGCAGACAGATGGACAGTCAGAGAGGACTATTCAGACTTTGGAGGATATGCTCAGGGCTTGTGTTTTGGACTGGGAAGGAAACTGGGGAAAGTATCTACCTCTAGCGGAGTTTGCATACAACAACAGCTATCATTCAAGTATTGAAATGGCACCATATGAGGCGATTTATGGTAGGCCTTGTCGTACACCACTTTGCTGGACAGAAGTAGGAGAGAGACGAGACTTAGAACCTGCAATGGTTCAGGAGACAGTGGAGCAGGTGGAGATGCTCAAGTCTCGGCTTAAGGAGGCTCATGACCGACAGAAGAGTTATGCAGATAAGCGCCGTCAGAATTTAGAGTTTCAGGTGGGCGACCTCGTATACCTGAAAATGAGGACATTTCAGGGATGATCTAAGACTCGGAAGCTAAAGAAGCTTAAACCAAGATTTATGGGGCCGTATCCTATTTTGGAACGGATAGGAGCAGTTGCTTACAGATTGGGATTATCAGCAGAGTTGTCAGACTTCCATGATGTGTTCCATGTGTCAGTGTTGAGAAAAGTTGTAAGAGAGCCAGAGCTCATTCTGCAGCAGCCACCAAGTGACCTTGGTAAAAATTTGTCTGCCCTTTGTCAGCCAGTACAGATTTTGGAGAGGCAAATGAAAGCGGTTCAGGGGATGATGACTAGTTTGGTCAGAGTCAGAGACGGGATCCAGGAGGAGACCTGGGAGACCGAAAATCAGTTGAGGATTGACTATCCAAAGCTTTTTGAGGATGGCATTGGACAATCGGGTCAGGAGCCGAATTCGGGGTCGAATTCCTTATTAGTGGGGGAGAATTGTAACGACCCAATTCCCAGCCCAGTGACTTCGGCCCGGCAGAGCCCGTTAGTGTTGCAGGAAGCCCTTGGTGAGTCCCATATATAAACCATTATCCCCCATTATTTATTCTTCAGAAACCCTAAGCGTTGTAACTCTACAGAGACTGAGCCGTCACTCACACCTGAGATCGTACCGCCGCCACCACCACGTCCAGAGCCGAGATTGACCAGTTCACCGCCGATCCCAGACGAAGGTAACCGGAAATCATCTTTCCGATTTGGTTTTAAAAACGGCCGTTCATTCAATCGATCATAACTCACTAACCATTTGGAATTTCGTAATTCTAAGACCACCATCGTGATCGTGACGTCGAGACGAGTAAAATCTGATGCACCGCGATGCCACCACCGGCTCTTCCCGTTGTCTTGGAGCCATCACGCCATGCCAGAGAGAGAGCCTCGTCATCACTGGTCAAACGTCTCACGTGTTGTCGTCTCGCATCGAACTCGAGAGATGTATATATGACGTGAGGAGGAGGCGCACAAAGACGGCGCCACCGTCTCACCACCGCCGCACCTATCAGATCCACACTGTTGTTAGCCACAAGCCATGGGAGGAGGCAGTCATGTCACCGGAGAGTCGTGATAGCCGGAGATCGTACCAGCCACCGTCATCAACCGTTATCTAGCTAAGTGTTGCCTCCTTTGTTACTTGTGCCACAAGCAACGTATATACCACAAACCTATAACGTGTCCTTGCATGTGTGTAGTTTAATCTTGTGCCAACCTAGACAATTGGAGATGCTCGTGCATCACTTAGAAGGATGGCGTATGAAGATATCACTGGAACACGTGCATTCAACACCATTAATAATAGGAAGACACCTTTTAGTGTGTTGTTAGTCGAGCCAAATCCACTCCCTCCCGGGCATTTCGTGATCCTTTTCCATATGGCTAAGGTGAGGGTCTTTTCTCGAATTTCTCTTACACGGCTTAGGGCCTCGAATAAGTATAATTTATTTCTAATGTGTTTCCGTCTGTGTGAAATCGAGTCTATTATTGCTTGTTTAGTTTTTAGGTTCTTTGCTTAAACCGGAAGTAGGGTGTTAGAGGATTCAACAATGATTGTCTCATTTAAAATTGGTAAATAAAAATAGTTGTTTTATTAGGAGTTATATGATTGTCTGAGATGGATACAGAGACGGACTTCTGTATGCCGAATTGTTTAGAGGCTACGGTCAGCTATAGTCGACCGGTTGACGCGTAACCCAGGAGGTCGATAAATCGTCTACGGGCGTGTGTTACCGAGCACTTGTTCGGTGTGTGTATGAACCGAGCACCTTTTCGGTAGTGTTTGGCCTGTTAGTGGGCAGCGAGTGTGCACCTCGCTAGGACTGTTGTGTGATCTTTGGGTACTTTAGGTACCGTTTTTGCAACGTGTTAGGGTTAAATTATATTTATTCGGAGTGCTCTGTCCGGGTCCATGGACTTTGGGTTTAGTATTCCATACCTCACTGGGTAACTCCCCTGTTACTCACCCCTCGTGTGCCCCCTTGCAGGTGAGACTGACGAGTAGGAGATTGATCGGACAACTGGTGATTTTAGGCATTTTTCTTTATTTTATTTCTCGGATTCATATCTATTATTTCGGCGATTATTCAGTTATTTCGACTACGAGATTTATGGATTTATTTCGTTATTTATATGAAAGTCGATTTTCAGATCTTTTTACGGATTTAAGATATAAGTTGTTGATTAGTAGCACGCCGGTCTCAGAGTGTTGATGAGACGGGTGTTACACAATCCTTACAGCATACGCCACTTCGTGATATATATTGTTCTTCTGGAAGTTATCTACTACTGGTGTTGAGATATAAAGATGATACTAACAGTGATTAATTTAGGATGGTGTTAAAATTATAAAGAAGAAGAGGATTACTTTTATAACCTCATCCTAGGTGTCTCGCCGACGGACAGCTTGGTAACCCCACAAGACATTGACTTTCTCACATGACGGGACTCCAGAACCTTAGAAGCCGGTGTTAGAGCACCGACGAACACATGTATAAACCCGCAAGCTCCCCACAGCGTTTACATTCCTGGCACAATTTCTCGAGACTCCATTGTTGATGTCGGCGATGGAAGAGGAGTATGAACCCTAGACTCGTTGTGACCGAGGAAGACGATAAGCGTTAGGTCAGGTACGAAGCCCACAAATGTTAGCGCAAGATTTAATGAAACGCGACGTTTTAGAAAGAGGGGCACATGTTGATTTCTCCTTGCACGACTTAACGATGTGACATCACAGAAGAGAAATAAACAATACTTTATATATATATATACTAGGGTCGGCCCGTCCTACGGACGAGATATAACTTATTTGTGATTTAGGTTATTATTTTTTGTATGATTTTATGGACGCTGTTTTTGGTTTACATTTGCAAAAGATGTATATGATAATGATTTTTGTATTTTAAAAAGTTTTATGTGAGGAGAGATTATATGTGATGGTATATATTTTGCTTGTTTGCAATAGTTGTTTTTTTTCTAAAGAGTCGTGGTATTGTTATGTTGTGTGGGCTTCAAATGGTTTTCGTGTTGTTTCTTTTTATAAAAATTTGATTTCGTATCTGGTGCGTTATTTGTGATTTGTAATATTTAGGTTCAGAATGATTGGGTTGTAGATATTTTTTGTATGTTATAATAATAACAATCACTATATCAATTTTCTAGATTATTGAGAAGTGGTGGTATTGTAAAGATCATAGTAGTTCCATAACATTTTTCTTTTAATATAGAGACGTCGCATAAGGAACGTTTGATCTATCTCAGCATTTTCCATCCCGAGACATGTTGGTTTTCTATTCATGATGATCCGTAAATTTCATGCATTCATCATGTTCTCATGTGCATAACAAAATTATGGCATAAAGATATTTACATTTACCACAGTTGTTGTTTGCTAATATGTGAAGATGTTTTAGTCTTGTTGCGGTTTTGTTTCAAAGTCAAAATTATTTATTTTTTTCCTAATAATAATTCTTAATTGTATTAGATTAAGTAAAGTTTTTCTTACTTAATCTCATAAACTGAGTTTTACAGTCATTCATCTGAACTGAACGGTGTTCAGATATTTTAAACTCTTTATGTTACAATTAAAATAAAAATCAAAGAAAAACACATTGGTTAAGTATGTATAATTGGTTTAATAGTTTTTCTCATTTGAGAAGGTTTGGTTATAGATGTAGTTTGAATAGTTATTTTCGTGGTTACTTTATTTTATGGGGTTTTATTATGATTTTTCACTATTTTTTGCAATTAAGTAAATTTATACTTTGATGGTTCAGATGATTTCAATAGAAATATTTTCTTCTTTATTTTGGTAATATAGATATTTTGATTGGTTTATTTTATATTTTATACTTTCATTAATACTCTTATATCTTATAGTTTTTCTTACGTTTCAATTTAAAATTTATAATTACAAACATTTTATTTTCATATCAGTATTAAATTAGTTGTATTGAAACTCTTTTTGAAATTCATGAAGTTACTACATTTATTTGCATATGGTTTCTATAAATACAATTTTCATTTATTTTTTATAATTATTTATTTAATTATATTTTAATATATTTTCTAAATTAATTTTTAAAAATGTTTTAAACGATTATGTGACTTATTCCATTTTAGTTGTAATATGCTGTTGTTAAAAAAAAACAAGTTGTAATATGCTATAGGCATAACAACTATAGGCATAATAAATATTATTTTAATACATATAAGTAGAAAATGTTAAAATACTATCATATATGAATTAATATTATAAAATGTATAAAAATATTTTAGCATATGATTATAGGGTATCAAGGTGCAGTTTTATTTGAATATTACTTTTGAAATGGATTTGAACTTTAGAGTCGATTTTTGAATATCAGGATAAAAATTATATTATAAACTTATAATTATTCTTCGTGACGTACACAGATTTTTGAAAAGCTATTAGCAGTTTTTTTGTTATAGATTTTTTTATTACTGTCAATAAATTTGATTAATAATCTGTTGAAACCATTAACCTTTATACATTTTTCTGCACACATCGGTTAATGCCACAATCAGAAATTTAAAGTCAAGAATAAATATGTGTGCTACGATGAATAGAATTTCATAGGATATACATATATAATCCAAATTAAGCTGCTTTTTTTGGTTTTGGAATGTATAAATTTACATGCTCTTGCTTCCTCCAACTTGAAAAGGCAATGGTACAGACTTTGACGCTCTGTGTTTCCCACATTGTTGAAACGCTATCTTTCTGAAAAGGCAAGATTAATATCAAATTGTTGTAGCTCCTTTAATGCTAGCAGGTTTGACTACACCGACTGAGACGGAAGCTGCGTTCCTCCTCCCACTGTCCCAGCCTGAAAATGTAAACCATGATAAATAAATATGTTAAATCAAATTGAAGAACTTAATAGAGAGATTTGATCAGTTACCTGAGTAGTTGGTGTAGTGATAGAGATACGGATATATTTCCCGTTAACGGTTTCCATCAGTGATGCATTGAGAGCTCTCCATATTTTGAGCTGGATCTTGGGAAATAGCTATGAATACATCAAGAACTATGTTTCTGGTGTGAGCGTTGAATCCACCTAAAGAGCCTGCAACAGCAAAGTGCCTGTGAGATTCTTGAGCATATTGAGCTCCACCAAAGCAGCCACACTCGTTTTCAACACCTTGTTCACGATCCCTCTTCTGATTACTGCCTCACAAACTAAAACTGACATAAATGAAGGTTACAAAAAAATATAGTGCCATGTCGAGACATCAGCGCTTGCTTTCTACTATGTCTAATAGTTTCTGTTTCAAGATCAGTCTACACAGAAGAAGTATAAGAGACAAATAGGTAGAATATTAAACTGAAAAACTCGCAACTTTCCAATGAGATTTAAGGTTGACTTAACTTGATACAATGCTTTGATTGCTTGAGGAGAAGCCCGGAAAACCTAATCAACAAATGAATTTGAATCTATGGGTGAAATAAATATTGAGACTGAAAAAGGAAAAAAAAAATTGTAGATTTTAAGCCGTAATATGTTTAAAAGTACGATTGATCATGTGTTTGAAGAAAGGAACAACTTTAGTTCCCAGAATCTGAGCTGAATAGATGAAGTAACTTTATACATTGATATATCAGGAACTGTGAGGATGATGCTATACGGCTGAATGCTTACCCTTTTATAGGAGATAATCACCGCCTAGATGAAGGATAAGAATCATTGAATGCAAGATCGTGGTTGTAGTGGGCATGAAGAGTTACGCTTTTGTTAATGGCGTTCAATCAATTCGATTGGTACCGGTTCCGAGGTTAAGAATAGAGACCGAAACGACATGAACACAGACACCACCGACTTTGAGATTACTGAGAAAGAGTCAACGACGCAATTTCAGAATCATCGCCATTGATGGTATACGGAACCAGACCTTCGATGACCAGATGAACCCTAAAAATGTGAAGATGTTGTGGAGACGGGCCCATTATTTCTATGGAGATCGGCCCAGAGAGAATTATCTATTACATACAAATCATACAATTTCGTCCAAGCCCATTAAAAACCCGACATCCAAACAATTTTTACATGGAACGCACCCTGGAGAAGTGTCGACACCGCAGAACACGAATTTGTGATCTAGGGATGCTCAGGTGGCTTCACCAGGAGAAAAATAACTCTACTTTATATATAAACATATATTTGTATTTTGCAGTACATTAAAATTCCTGATTTCTTTTTAAATTTTATAGGTCACATTTAATAAAAATTACTAATAACAAATAAATTACATTATAATTACTAAGAATAAAATTTGTAATTCTTAAGCTCATAAAACAATTTCTATGACTATAAATACATCTTTTTATTTGGCAAAAAATACATCTTTTTATATCATCTCCTACATATAAGTATATTTTAAATACATAAAAAAATCAACAAAATTGTAAATAGATTAGATTATCTTATATAAAAATACATCATGTTATAAATAACAAAATTTGACCAAAATTTTAAAAAGAAATCAACGATCAGGTTTAATATCAAGCGTAAATAAATGATTTTTGATATTCCACATGTTCGACTTTGTCCCTTTACGAAGCACGAGGTCTCATTTTAATATCAAGCATAAATAAATGATTTTTGAATTTCCATAAATGGTTTAATATCATTTTTTAAAACATAACATGTAAATATAAATTATTTTAAACATATATATTTTCTATAATATAAATAAATAAATTTTAAAAATTTATTATAGCAAACTGTATAAATTAAAAAAATATATATTTTGCATGAAGTTATGTATTTGATTATTTCATATTATTATTTTACTGTACTTCATTCAAAAATATATTAGTAAGTAATATAAATTAATAACAAAATAAAATATATTAAACAAATTACTATATATTAATAATAACGAATAAAAATATAAACAATAATATAATAGAGTTATATAATATATAATACTAAAATAGAAATTATATATTTACATTTATAAAATAAAAAAATATTTGCACGGATGTGCGGATTAAAATCTAGTATTACCTGAAACAGAAAACAAAATCCAAAGAAACCAAATTCTATTCAAATATTTGAATGGTTCATATTTTCTATAACAGAAAATAATACTAAATAAAAATCTTGAAAATTGGCATATTACCTGAAACAGAAAAACCAATTTGAAAGAAACCAAATATATTATTAGAGATCTAAAAGATGGACCCAAATCCGATAGTAAATATTAACTTCCGTGCTGAATAGTAGTGGGCCGAAATATATATAGGCCTATATTTTTGCAAACGGTAATTTGAAAGCTCTTCTTTCTTTGTCCTCTTAAATCTTGGACAGAGTTGTCAAGGGACAAAATCTTAATGGATCTCTTCCTAAAGAGTTTGCAGGACTTCCTTCACTGCAGGAGATGTAAGAATAGCAAATATACGCCACTACTAGTGTCTTTCATTAACGAACTTAACTGATACTTTTTTCTTTCTCTTTGCAGTGATCTGTCTAGAAACTTTCTCAATGGTTCAATTCCTCCTGAATGGGGAGCCTTGCCACTTAAAAAACTGTATGTATATATGCTTGTCTCTGTCCATATACACTTTAAATCTGTGCATAAATCTGTAGAGTGATTTGTTGGATGATGAAATGCAGTTCCTTACTTGGAAACCGAATAACTGGTCCAATCCCAAAAGAGATTGGAAACATTACAAGCCTTAGCATCCTGTGAGTACACTTCTTTGATAGCTCTCTCTCTCTCTCTCTCTCTCTCTCTCTCTCTCTCTCTCTCAATTGTAAGAGCATCTTTATCCCATATACTCTAATGGGTCTCTTAATTTATTTTTAATAGTATTTTAGGAGTTAATTTTGGTAAGAGACATGTTTAAGGACTTTGTGATTTTTTCCCATCGATTGCAAATCTCTTATTTAGGATTTCTTAAAAAATTATTTAATTTTTTTTATTAAATTAATTTTTTATTACATAAAAGATAACATTTTAAACATAGATTTTAAAATTAAAACATGAAAATAAAGATTAGTAAAATAAACAAGAATTATTTGGCTGACAAAAAAAAATAAAAAAAAACCAAGAATTATTTGTAATAAGCATATGAGCTCAGTTGTTGTCTTAATCACGTCCAAATTTATGTCATATATGTTGAACCAAATCATCTTTCAGTTGTTGATGCATTTGTCTATCCCGAATTCTTATCCGAACACCCATCTGGTTTGCGATATTTGTAGGGATATTTGTAGAATACGTGAGATCGACATGTGAACTTCCGTTGTCTTCTTCTTGCTGGAATTCTGAAACATCATATTGAGTGTATCCATCTCGTTCGTTTTCTACTATCATATTATGGAGTATGATACATGCTCTCATAATCTTGCCAATTTTGACTTTATCCCAAAACATCGCTGGATTTCTAACAATGGCAAAGTGAGCTTGCAGGACTCCAAAAGCACGCTCGACATCTTTTCGGACAGCTTCTTGATGTTGAGCAAATAAAACTGCTTGCGGCCCTTGTGGTAGAGGAATACATTGGATAAAAGTTGCCCATTTCAGATAAATACCGTCGGTGAGATAGTAAGCCATATGATACTCTCTTCCATTGACAGAGAAAGTGGCACTCGGAGCTTCACCTTTTATTATGTCATCAAAAACAGGTGAACGATCAAGAACATTGATATCATTTAATGTACCTGGAGGTCCAAAAAATGCATGCCATATCCAGAGATCGTATGAAGCAACCGCCTCTAAAACGATTGTTGGTTTACCCGAACCACGAGAATATTGCCCTTTCCAAGCGGTTGGACAATTCTTCCACTCCCAATGCATACAATCGATGCTTCCTATCATCCCGGGAAATCCACGATATTCTCCAACATCAAGTAGACGTTGAAGATCAGCCGGTGTTGGTCTTCTTAAGTACTCATAGCCGAACAAATATATTATTTCTTCTACAAAATTTTCCACACATAACCGAGTTGTTGTTTCACCGAGCCGGAGGTATTCGTCGACCGCATCAGCTGCAGAACCATACGCCAAGACACGAATGGCTGCGGTGCACTTTTGAAGAGGAGAGAGACTAATCCTTCCGAGACCATCTTTCTTTTCCCGAAAATATAGAACTTCGTTGGAGAGTCGATCAACAATGTGCATGAACAATGGCTTGTTCATTCGAAAACGTCGTCGGAATAAATTATCAGGATACGTTGGAGTATCACAGAAATAATCATTCCATAAATGAATATGCCCTTCTTCACGATTTCTTTCGATATAAGCTCGGGGTTTTCTTTTTTTTTTTTGACCACCACTAATATTTAAATTCTCAAACGCTTGATCAAAGAATTGATCAAATTTTTCATCAAATTTTTGATCAAATATGTCATCAAATGTATCATCAGATGATTCATCAAATGTGTTTTGAGAAGAAGAAGCCATAGAAATGATTAAAGAGTTTTATAAACTTGTGATCAAAGAAAGGAAAAAAGAAGAAGATGAGTATGCTTGATACAAGTAGAGAGAATAGAGAGAAGATGAATTTGGTTTTGTTAGAAAAAGAGAGTAGATGAGTTTGCGTGATGTTAGAAGTAGAGAGCAATAGCAGTGAATTATATAATACAAATGATCAAATGTAGTTGGTATTGGTATTGGTAATGTGTTAAACGTGTGTTTATTTGTTCAAGTAGTTGGTATTGTGTGATCAAATAATACAAACTGCGTGATGCACATGCACACTGAAACCCGTGACACACTGAATCAAGCCGAGACAAGCCAAACTGACACAAACTGATACAATACAAACTGACACAAATAAAAGAACCCGTGATGCTCCTCTCCAATGTAGCCTCTCCTTTCCCGCTACCTGAAACAAATAAAAAAACAAGAACATGAAACAATGGCCCGAAACAAGATCATGAAACAATGAACAAGAACACAAAACACCAAAGCATTAGAACAAGAAAAAGAACATGACATAACATGAAGCAAAACATTACAAATTTAAGTAGATCCTAAAGCCGAGAACATGAAACATGAAACATAAGGAAGACATAAAGCCGAGACAACTTGAACATGAAACAAACTAGAACATGAACTTGAACATCAAACAAACAAACCGAGAGTTACATTAACTCATTTATAAGCTTTTTCTTGAGATCTTCTTCATAATCAGCTAGATTCTCCTTTGCAAGAAGCTTCTCAAGTACCCTCATCTTGGAGAGCTGTTGCTTCATTGCCAAGTCATCCTTCTTGATGATCCACATGAGCTGATAATCAGATACATCTTGCCCCTCAACCTGCGGCTTCTTTCCACGAGCTTTTGCAGCCTTAACACCAGAGGGACGAGATGTTCCTTCTACACCAGCATCGAATTCATTGACTTGAGAGCCTGCTCCTGAATGCGAACCGTCAGCGAACTTCCTCCTTTTGGAGCTATTTTCAGTTTTAGAGGTAGCGAGCTCACACCACTTCTGGTCGTTGCGGAGCTCGTTCCACGCATGTTCAAGGCTGAACTTCTTTGTTTGGTTGTTGAAGTAGATTTCGTGGGCTAGTTTTAGAATGTCATTGTTATTCATGCCACTGGTTTTCTCTCTTGTGGCTGCCTCATACGCCCCAGCAAAAATGCTAACTGCTTCATTCAGCTTGTGCCAACGTTGCTTGCATTGATTCCCGTCGCGTTTTTCACAGCCAGCAAGTTTTGGACTAGCCGAGAAGTATGCTGCAACTCTTGTCCAGAACGTTGCTGACTTCTGCTCATTCCCCACCACGGGGTCTTTGCTAGTGTTCAGCCAGCTGCTAATCAGCACTATATCCTATGCCACTGTCCACGTCCTTCTTTCCTTACGCTATACTGGAAGCTCCGCAGCTTGACTGCCAAAGGACGGCACTTGCGATGAAGAGGTTGGAAGGCGTCCTTGACTGCCAAAGACTACATTTTGTTGACTATGGAGAAGTTCAACAAAATTTGCCGAGTCCTGGAATGGATTGAAATCCATTTTCAAAGTCAAGGAGAGAGGAGACAGAGGAGACAAAGGAGAGAGAGGAGACAAAGGAGACAGAGGAGGCAGAGGAGAAATAGGTGAAAGAGGTGAAAGAGGAGACACAAGCGAATGAGAAGAAACAGGGGAAAGAGGAAAAGGAATGAGAAGGCGCATTCATCCGTTGGAGAATGAACTAGAAGACACAGTTTATAAAACGTTCAAGAAAATGAAGGAGAGAGATTTCGCATTCAACACACACAACCAACACGTCTATGTAACCAACACACACAACTCGCATTCAACACACACAACCAATATGACTTGACATATATCTAACAACAAACAACTAACAAACAATGCTTTATTTTCACACCATCAATTCTATTTATTACGGTGACACAACCATAACCCAACACTAAAGCAACCATTAAGTAACCTAACTACCAGTCAGACAGAAGCTACACCATTTTATTACAGACCAGATAAAAGAGAGAAAGACTAACCTTTGATGCTGCGTATTCCTCTGTCAAATGACCCATGCTTAAGCACGTTTGATCCAACCATCTAAACACACAAAGACTGAACACATTAACCCATTTTCTTTAATTCTGAAACAAAGACTGAGACTTTAATTCTTTTCTTTTCAGTACACAATACATAAGCTATTTTATCTAAGACAGAAGAGGATTAAGAAGCAAACACTAACCTCAGATTCCACAGAACATATCAAACGCGATTTGATCCCTTCATCTCAGCACGCAAAAGACAGAACCAAAAGACACAAACAAATAATAAAATTAATCACCACAGAGAAGCCCAATCAAAACCAATAAACAAAACGAGATTGAAATAATATATTTGAACCAGCTGACATGTATGACTGAAGAACATGGAACATAAGCTTTACCTGAGCGATTCGCAGAGAGCCATCGACTGAGAGCTCCGTTAGCCGTCGACGACAGCCACCGCCAGACAGATAGCTCCGTCAGCCGTCGAGGAGAGCCACAGAGAGCTCCGTCAGCCGACAGAGAGCTCCGTCACCGTCGAGGAGAGCCACCGCAAGACAGAATTGAACCTACAAACAAATAAAACTCGCGATCAAACCAAGAAGAAGTCTAATCTAAACATGCATGATTGAAAAACACAACAATACATTTACCTTCCGATTCCAGTAGATCCACGGCGAGAGAGGGAGAATCGCATAGTCACACGAGCCACAGAGACAGAGGATTCCGTTAGGAGGTGTGGAGACAGGGAGTATCGCCGGTATGTCGACGATCCACGGCGAGAGTAGGAGAATCGCCTTCTCCGAGCTTTGGTTTCGAGAGAGAGAAAGGAGACGATTCGGTTTCGAAAAAGAGAGAAATGACGAAACAAAGACACGCTCCCCTTCTCTCCTCTCATTTTGCTTACACGTGTTCCATAAACACGTTTCTTCTTTACCCCAAATAAGAAACGTCTTTACCTTTTAATTGTCTTTTTGATTTTCTTTTAATCATAAGATCTCCCCTAAATACGAGGGATAATCCTGCTCTAATTGTTTTAGATAAGTCATACTTTGGTGATAATTTTTTTATTTGATTTATGTTTTGTGGAACATTTGGTTTTTAGTGCCTTGGAATTCAACCAGATTTCAGGTAAATTACCTCCAGATCTTGGGAATCTATCAAACATTGACAGAATGTAAGAATCATTTTGTCCAAGTTCTTTTACATCTACAGAAACTTTCAGAGAATTTACTAGTCTTGAGGCTTTGTTTTATCTTTGTAGGCTTCTTAGCTCGAACTACTTGACTGGAGACATCCCAAGTACATTCTCCAAACTTACAACATTGACTGATTTGTAAGACTTAGTCTAATATTCTTCTAGTTCGTAATGCATATTTTTCTGGAGATTCTGACTCTTATATATATATATGAACATTAACATATATTATTCTCTTGATTTGTAGCCGTATAAGTGACAACCAGTTCACCGGAACTATACCAGATTTGATCCAAAACTGGACAGAACTTGGAAAACTGTAGGCAGTTCTTTTTGCGTAATCAGATTCTTTCGTTTCTTGTATGGGTATTGGTGACTTACAAATGAGTGAAATGTTTTTGTGTTGCATGCAACAGGGTTATTCAAGCAAGTGGTTTAGCCGGACCAATTCCTAGTACCATTGGTTCTCTTACAAAGTTAACAGACTTGTAAGTATACCAACTTTGCGTGTGTGATTCATTGTTGTCACTTTTAGTGGACTCAAATATCAATAATATTTATTGTTTCTTTTCCAAAACTTTTTGTAGGAGAATCAGTGAATTGAGCTGATCAGAGTCTCCATTTCCGCCGCTACAAAACATGATATCGATAAAGACATTGTGAATTTGAGTCTAAGACTAAACGAAGTCAGTAATAGTTTCTTCCCACATTCGGTTGAGCTTTACTTCTACTTCCATTGGCTGTTTGGTAACAGGATTCTTAGGAACTGCAATCTTACAGGAGAGTTACCACCGTATCTTGGACAGATGAATAAATTAAAACTCATGTAAGTGAACTCTTTTTTTCTTTGGCCATCATAAAAGAATTCAATATGACATTGTGAGTCTCATTTTGCAGAGATCTTAGCTTTAATAAGCTAAGTGGGCCAATTCCAGTGGCATATAGCCCTCTTGACAACGTAGATAACATGTATGACTCTCTGCTCCTCTCTTATTTCTTCTTGTTTTGTTAAAATCTCTCTATGAATGGAAGTTAATTTTGTTTTCTAATCTTTCAGATATTTTACAAGTAACATGTTAAGTCGGGAAGTACCAGATTGGATGGTAGACAAAGGAGATAAGATGTGAGTTTTCTTCAACGATATTTATTACACAATCTTTTGTAGTGACACAACCTAATAAAATCTTGTTTGGTTATTTATATTGCAGTGATCTTACTTACAATGACTTTACCAATGATCTAAGAACCGCAGAATGTCAGAAGAATGCTGTGTAAGAAGAACAATAAAAATTCATAACTTCTCGTGCCTTAAAATATCAATATACATCTTACATTTTCTTGTTTCTTTTCATTCACAGGAATATGTTTTCAAGCACAAGCCCTTTAGTGGCAAATAACCAGTAAGCCTTTTTTATTCTTCTCATATAAGTTTTAAAATCGTCTCGCTCATTAACATCTTGGAAATATTCTGCCATAGTTAAAGCAGTCAGACCAACTCTCAGTTCATAAGACTATGGCTACTTCTCTCTAACACTGACTAGAATATTGATATTATGTTGTTATGTTTTTCTACAGCTCAAACGTTTCGTGTCTGAGTAGCTATAAATGTCCCAAAAGTAAGTCTTTGCACAAAACCATATCGCTAAAAATTTAGTAGCGCATCTGACTTAACTTTTGTTATTCTTAAGCTTTCTATGGACGAGAGAGGTTCGCCCTAGAAGCTTCTCTCTCAGACATGGAAACCAAGGAAGCCGCAACGGCCAAAATGAGCTCGTCCTACCGTTGTTTCTCCGGCACGGTTGATGTGTTCTCTTCCTAGTTGAAGCTCCTCCTCGTCCTTGTCTCTGGCCGACGATTGTGCTCCTTTCACCGACGTCGTTTGAGTTTTTCTGATGGCTCTGCTCCCGCTACCTCCCTCCGCGCCGATGAACCAGGATCTGGTCTTCTCTCTTGCTCGCCGTCGGTGGATGTTTGCTTCGGTGCTGTTAAATCCTCTTCACCCACGAGATCCACCTGACCCACCGGACCCAACGGTTACATCCCAATCAAAGCCACCGTCTTCATCCTCTCTTCGAGATCTTCACCAGACGCCGCCTCACTCCTCCCCACCTATTTCACTTCCCTCCATCTCCACCTCCGGATTTAGGGCATCATGTTTCTTCCACGAGATCTACTACCGTGGGTCAAGAACAGAGACAACTCAGATCTGTCTCACCGGAGGAGGAGCTTTCCTCTCCATCGTACATGTATCTCCTTCGTCAAGTGCCGCTATGGTTCTGGTATGCTCTGGTGAACGCAATGCCCCATCAGTCGATGGTTCATCTTCCTCTCACGGCGGCCTTAGCTTCCACTCCGACTCTGGTGAAACCCTAATCGGGAGCTCTTTTGTGAAGGATCGTATATCCTTTGAGTCTCCTCTTACTGCATCTCATCGAAACCTTATTTCAATATCCAAGCAGTTAAGGCTTCAACCCGACTATTCCAAATCTCACTGCCTCTCATCCGATGCTTACTCACTCACGCTCAACGGAAGCGAGTACGATGACAGTTTGCTCAAGTTTCTTCCGGTTACAATAAGTTGGCCTAGACACGGTAATGTCAAGGTCCGAGCTTCTGACCCGATTAAACCGTATACTTCGTCACCAAACTCCATTGTCCTAAGCTCTTCGAAAGTGAAGCTAGAGTTAGAGATTCACCTAGACTCTTGGGTAAGTCTTGCGGTTTTTAGAGCTGTTCGTGTGTGCTTCAATGATAAATCCAGGCAATTAAGGCCTTTTGATACTATTGCGGTTGACATAGACTCTCCTGCATCCCTCTCCAAGAGAGGTGAATCTTTTTTGGTGTTCAAGCCAGTATTGAACTCCTCCAAATCCCTTTCACTAGGGTATTTCAACGTCGTCTCAGACTATTTGAAGCTCTTCCGAGCTGTGGTTTCAAGGATTCAAGTGAAGATTTTCTGCCGATCTCTCAACTTTGAGCAAGCCTCTCCTTTAAACACTTCTATCTCATGTGTTATTGCTTTACTGCTTCTTCTTTTGTTCATTGTACCGTCGAAACTACTCCGGTTTGTAATCGTTGAGACCTTTTAGATTTAAATTAATGAAATTTGTGACAAAAAAAAAAAAAAGCTTTCTATGGACTTCATATAAACTGTGGTGGTTCTGAACTTACAATCAATGGGACTAAGTATGATGCTGATGCTGATACATCGGATAGACCAATCTTCTACGACAGTAGAAACGGTTGGGTTTCAAGCAACACCGGGAAGTTCTTGGATGATGAGCGGTCTCCCAATGAAGTAACCTTATGGGCAAATACGTCAGAGCTTAGTATAGCAGATCCTAGTCTTTATACACATGCACGTCTCTCTGCCATTTCCCTCACTTACTACGCATTTTGTCTTGGACAAGGAAACTACACTGTTAATCTCCACTTCGCTGAAATTGTGTTCACTGGCAACCAAACATTTAGCAGTTTGGGGAGACGATTCTTTGACATATACGTTCAGGTAATTTACTTTTTACTTTTCTAAAAAATGTTTGAAAAGATTGTAATGCTTTAAATCAACTGGCGTGTGTGGTAATGTGCAGGGATAGCTTGTGGTTAAGGATTTCAATATAGTAGATGAGGCAAAAGGTGTTGGAAGAGCTGTGGTTAAGAGTTTCCCGGTCATGATTACAGATGGGAAACATGAAATAAGATTGTTTTGGGCTGGCAAAGGAACTCAAGGTCTTCCTACAAGAGGTGTATATGGTGCTCTCATATCAGCTGTATCCGTAGATCCAAGTATACTTTGCTAACCTTAAAACTATCTGACAGAGAGAATTATTTGAGTGTTTTTTGTATTTATCTTTAATGATCTTGTTGTAGAATTCATTCCACCTAAGGAAGCTGGCACTGGAAGTGGTGGTGGAAGCTCTATTGGCACGTTGGTTGGTGCTGTGGTTGCTTCGACGTTGTTTCTTGTGCTTTTAATCGGTGGTATTTTATGGTGGAGAGGTTGCTTAAGACCCAAGAGTCAGATGGAAAAAGGTACTCCTTCCGTTTTTAAATACATGACGTTTTAGGAAAATTTGTTTATTCCAAACTAGACAATGTTTTCAACAAAGTAAAAGTTAATAACAATTAATGTTCTATTATCAATGATATTATGCAGTTTATTTTAATATTGGTCAAATTTTGGTTAGCTGAATAGTTGTTGATATTTTTGTTTAGAAAATGTAAAGAACTAAATATTTTTTTTAATTTATGTATCTACTATTAAAATATCATCTATAAAAAAACGGAAGTACTTAGTAAGACTTACTGAGTTAAAAGTCTATATAAACCAGCGGGGTTAACCTAGTGGTATTTGAGGGAGCTTCGGCCCCAATACGGTCCCGGGTTCGATTCCCGCTGGCCACCGTCTATTAAAAATGGGGTGAAAAAGACGGCTCTCAAGGATGCCTTCTGCGGAGGTGTACTTAGGCGCTAGTCGGGTTCCCTCCGGGGTGTCCGGATACCTGGATTATAAAAAAAAAAGTCTATATATGTTTTTCCCAAACTTAATGATCTTTATTCTTCTTCTTCACCAACAGATTTCAAAAACTTGGATTTCCAGATAAGTTCCTTTTCGTTGAGGCAAATCAAAGTTGCTACAAACAACTTTGATCCAGCAAACAAGATCGGAGAAGGTGGTTTCGGTCCTGTACACAAGGTTAGCATCATAAAGTAGTTGACATCCTCTAGATATTATTTGTGAAATTATTTGTGAAGTGATTTCACACATGTCATTTCCACAATTATTTTCACCAAAAAATATGACATGACATATTAAAAATGATGACATGACTTATGGTTAAATATGACATGCATACTACATTTAATGTTAATTTTAATTTTTTGTAACTTTTGATAATACGGTAATAACTAATAAATCATCATTAAAATAAATTTATTCAAATATGTCATTAAATAATTTGATAATAGAACTATGAAATATTTTTTTTAAAAAAAATTGAAATATTATTTAAGTATATTTTTATATTCATACAATTTTTATTATTAAAAATATTTCGAAATGTCATACAATCTTTATAAAAAAATATTATTTTTAATCGTAATATCATTTATTTCTTTTTGATATCTAGAAATTTTAGAAATTCTGTTTATTTTTATATTTTGATAGTTACAAGAAAAATTATATCAATTTTACTTTATTTTATACAAGTTAATTTAATATATCTTAACCAAAATAAACAAATAAAATTCTATCTAAATTATGATTTTAAATATAATTTTAATTAAATTAAATTATTTATTTTATCTTAATTTTATGTTTAACTAAATTAGTATTTATATTAAAATATTGGTTTAGAATAACAAAATCTAAAACATTAACAAAATTTTATTTTTAAATATAATTTAAATTTAAAATTTTACTGCTACACATGGTGCAGGAAAACACCTAGTTGTTATGAGAAAAATAGAATGATGAACAATACTTTGTTTATAAAAATAAATATTGTGTGCTTTTATGCATACTAAAAAATATTAAATCTGATAATAATATATTATTTTGCGATTAACTATTTTTAAAAATCTAAATCAATCGAATATTAATAGATACAATTATTTTTTTAACAATATAATTTACTATTATTTATTCATATAAAATGCATTGAAAACATAAACAAGTATACATTTTTTAGAAACATTTTTTTGCAACAGTTATCTTTGGGTAACAGAGAGAGCAGTTGTCTAAAGGTTTTGTATATTGTATGAACCCAGGGAACGTTGACAGATGGAACCGTAATGGCGGTGAAACAGCTATCATCAAAATCAAAACAAGGGAACAGAGAGGTCTTGAACGAGATTGCTATGATTTCTGCTCTACAACATCCACATTTGGTTAAACTATATGGATGTTGCGTCGAAGGTGACCAGCTCTTGCTAGTCTGCGAGTACTTAGAAAACAACAGTCTCGCTCGTGCACTTTTTGGTTAGTGCACCCTTTCTAAAAGCATTAAAATGCATATGTTAGTCTGTAAAAATATTTCTTTTGTTTCTTAAAGGTCCTCAAGAGACTCAAATACGACTAGATTGGCCAACTAGGCAGAAGATTTGCGTTGGAATAGCTAGAGGTTTAGCTTATCTTCATGAGGAATCAAGACTCAAGATTGTACACAGAGACATCAAAGCCACTAATGTCTTGCTAGATAAGGAACTCAACGCAAAGATTTCGGATTTCGGTCTTGCTAAGCTTGATGAAGAAGAAAACACACACATCAGCACACGAGTCGCAGGAACATAGTGAGTCAAACAAGAAGTTTCAGCTCTATGAAGATTTCTTATAACCAAAACAAACTTGTTTATGCAGCGGATACATGGCTCCAGAATACGCCATGAAAGGTCATTTGACAGATAAAGCAGACGTTTATAGTTTTGGAGTTGTGGCCCTAGAAATCGTTCATGGAAGAAGCAACACGATCACACGTTTCAGAGTCGAGACCTTCAACCTTCTTGACTGGGTAAGTTATTATCTTTTCGCCTCTAAACCCTAAACCCTAAATACTTTTCTGAAACAAAATGATGACTCTGAATCTCAATATATTTCCAAGGTACACGTTCTAAGGGAGCAAAACAAACTGATGAAGTAGTAGACCCGAGGCTTGCAACAGATTACAACAGAGAAGAAGCAATGACCATGATCCAGATAGGGATCCTCTGCACCAGTAAAGTTTCGTCGGAAAGACCATCCATGTCGACGGTGGTGAGTATTCTCGAAGGAAGTTCCACTGTGAATGTTGAGAAGCTTCTTGAAGCTTCCTTCAACAAAGGAAGCGAGAAAGATAATGAGAGCGTGAGGGCAATGAAGAAGCATTACGCGATGATAAATGAAGAGGAGATGAATATGTTGGATCAGACTATCAGCACCGACGGGCCGTTCACGTCGTCTTCTACTTCCACGGCCAACACCAGCGATCTTTACCCTCTTAAGCCTGATTCTGCTTATTGGAACTCTAGGGCCGTTTAGTTATCCATTATGTTCAAAAAAAAACAAGCATGTAATTGTGTCATGCATTTCTTTTTGTAAAATTTACTTTTGAATGTGATAAAATTTTGTTTAAGACAATTATGTTTCTTTTTAATTGTGTCTTTTCAAGATGTCCAAAACAATTTAGATGAAATAATGGCAGTTAACACAAAATATTGCTTTTATCAATTAGGATGTTTAGCTGGAAGCCTAATTAACCCCACATGGAGATAGTATGGAACTATATATGTTTAATTGCTAACCATAATGACTAATTTGGATTATAAGTTGGCAGAAAATATATATTGTTGTTCTTACAACATTTGTACAATAATAGGATCTCAGAATTCTATTCATTTTTTATTTGTTTGTAATATAGTTTTTAATCTATAATGTGTTACAAATGTTTCATAAAATCAATATAAATTCATATAAAATAGTTTTTATTATAAATTTCCGCCTGTAGGGCGGAGCGACCCTAGTATATATATATAGATTTGTGGGTGTATAAAATCCCAGGTGAGTATTTGAATCTCTCTTTATCTCTCGCTCTCGTCTGTGCTGAAATGGTTTTACAGGAAAACGCCATTTCTTATGGCTCTGCATTAGTTTTATCGCTGCTCCTCCTCCTTCCTCTTCTTGCAAAGGGATGTGATATGTTCACGGGTCAGTGGGTGAAGGATGCTTCCTACCCTCTCTACGATCCATCCACGTGTCCATTCATAAGACGCGAGTTCGCTTGCAAGAAAAATGGACGGCCAGATCTCGACTACCCTACCTTCAGATGGCAACCACAGGGATGCAAATTAGCATGGTATCATCAGTTAATCTATAATTCCTTTTTAATTCTTTCTTTGTTGTTGTTTCTAGATGTTTTGCATCAAATGTATCATTTTGAATAAATAACACACACACAAGCCAGAAAATTTCTTGATTTTAACGTTAATTATCATTTATCACACTTGCCTTAAGAAGCCACCGTTATTTTACTGTTTTGTTGTGTAGGTTCAATGGAGTAGATTTTTTGCAGAAAAATAGAGGGAAGAAGATAATGTTTGTAGGTGATTCTCTTAGCCTAAATCAATGGCAGTCTTTGACATGTATGCTCCACTCTTCTGTTCCCAAGTCTCCCTATACTATGACCACAGAAGGCACTACTATCTCAACCTTCACATTCCAGGTAATAATAATACACTCGTTCTGGTTACGTAAAATATATCTGTCAAATAGAAAACTGGGATGAGTTAAACCAAACTAAACAATAAATGCTTAATGTTTTCAGGAGTATGGAGTTGAAATAAAGTTTGATAGGAATCCGTATTTGGTAGATATAGTGAGTGAGAAGATTGGGAGCGTGATGAAGCTTGATTCGATCAACGATGGAAAGAATTGGTTAGGAATGGATACACTGATTTTCAACACTTGGCATTGGTGGAGCCGTAAATCGTAATTCTTCACTTTGCTTATTCTTGGCTTAATTAAATCACTAGAAGTTTATGTTCGAATTGTTTTGGGCAGATGGGATTATATTCAAATAGGAAGTAACGTCACAAAAGACATGGACCGCATGGCGGCATTCGAAATTGCACTTGGAACTTGGGGCAAATGGGTCGATACCGTGGTAGATACTAGGAAAACAAGAGTATTTTTCCAAGGAATTTCACCATCTCATTACAAGTAAGGTGTTATACACATTTTCTTAATCGGCAATCAATCAGATATTTTAAACTTTCATTTTATTTGTTTGGTAGTGGATCTCTATGGGGTGAACCAGCTGCACATAGTTGCGCGGGACAGACGGAACCACTTTGGGGGACAAATTATCCAGGAGGATTGCCACCAGAAGTTGGAGTTTTGAAGAGAGCACTCGGGAAAATTACCAAACCGGTGACTTTGCTAGACATTACTATGCTTTCATTGCTTCGGAAAGATGGTCACCCTTCCATTTACGGTATAGGCGGCCGAACCGGCAATGATTGCAGCCACTGGTGTCTCTCTGGCGTGCCAGATACTTGGAATGAGATTCTTTACAATTATATGCTTTAGAAAGAAACATTTAAATATAGGAAAACAACATTATAACATATTTGTTATTGTGTTTGATTCTACATTTGAATCTGAATAAAATAAAGGTCCTTTTCTAATAGACTAAGTAGGACTCCATAATTCGACTTATTAAGGAACAAATAAATAGAAAATATGCATTCGACGAGTGAAATCAAAGAGGGGTAGTGAGGTTGAGAAAGGGGGATGGTGTGCGACCCAAGCGAGTAAATCGGAAGATTAGAGGCAGACTACGAATTCGTTAGATTCATAACTTCCGATCCATTACGAACAAAAACGTATGCAATTACAAAAATTTCAAGCAATCTCCACATTAATTAGATAACAATGGAATACTGAATAAGAATTAAGAATCATATTCATGCGTTAGCTATGTCTCAAAGCCAGACAACCATGGAGAAATCACAATGGTCTTTGCATGAGCACCTAATCTCTTATGGTGAATTCCCCTAAACTATATTTGAGAAGTGATTTGTATATGTGTCATCATTACATTAACTTTTACAAAAAGATGATGACATGTCTTAAAAAAAATATGACATGACATAAATATAATTGTGACATGTAAAATTTACTATATTTAGATTTATGTTTTTTGTAAGATTTTTTAAATATAATAATGATGATTTTCTATATACGGATTTATATTTTTGGAAAAGTTTCATAATATAGTAATAACTAATAAATTTCATATCAAAAAAAAAATTTCTCAGTAAATATTTATTTTGGTAAGATTTTATGATACCTAATAACTTTTCTATATCTATTAAAATAATATGTTTTTATATATAAATTATAATTACAAATATTAAAATTTACATCAATATATGAATCATATTTTTATTATTAAAATAAGTGTAGTTTAAAATACATTTTATCAACGTATGTAAGTTATTTTTATTTAATGTATATATTATTAGAAATAATTTACCCCTAGACTATATTTGAGAAGTGATTTGTATATGTGTCATCACTACATTAATTTTCACAAAAAAATGATGACATGGCTTAAAAAAATATGACATGGCATAAATCTAATTGTGGCATGTAAAATTTACTATATTTAGATTTATGTTTTTGGTAAGATTTCTTAAATATAATAATGATGATTTTCTATATACGGATTTATATTTTTGGAAAAGTTTCATAATATAGTAATAACTAATAAATTTTATATCAAAAATATTTTTTCTCAGTAAATATTCATTTTGGTAAGATTTTATGATATCTAATAACTTTTCTATATCTATTAAAATAATATGTTTTTATATATAAATTATAATTACAAATATTAAAATTTACATCAATATATGAATCATATTTTTATTATTAAAATAAGTGTAGTTTAAAATATATTTTATCAACGTATATAAGTTATTTTTTATTTAATGTATATATTATTAGAAATAATTTAT